>NW_012267518.1:120745-123551 GCF_000151885.1 Dipodomys ordii
TTACCTGTCAAAAGTAAAAGGCAACCACCTCCCCCCACAGCCTCCCAGCTCCTCTGAAGAGCCATCTTTGCATTGTCCTTCGGTCTAGCTTGCCTCAGCCAGCTTGCCATCCAACACGGACTCTGGCAACTTTCTTCCCAGTCCTGGACTCTGCTATCACCAGGGTAGCCCAGTGTGGCAGACCCAGCTGTGGACACCATCACCAAGGACTTGAAGGAGAAAAGGGAAGCTGTGGAGGAGGAAGAGAATGGAAAAGATGCCTGTGCTGATGGGAATGCCGATGAGGACGATGGGGAGACTGATAATAAGGAAGGGAAAGAAGAGAAGGAAAAGAGGAAGGAGGAGGAGGAGGAGATAAAGATGAGGAGGCTGAGGCAGCTACAGGCAAATGGGCAAATGAAGATTCTGAGGATGCAGATGTTGATTTCAAGAATCAGGAGACTGATGGGATAACTAGACAGCAGAAAAGAAAAGCCAACTGATAAAAGGCCTCCTGCAAGACCCCTTCACCCTCCACTTCCCCTCTCAGAATCTAAACCTGGTCACCTTGGTGTGGAGAGACCTACCTGCTCCCACCGCGGTGACACCTCCAAGCCCTCCACCACCCCACCAAAACCACAACCAGAATTTGCAACAGGGGAGGAAAATACCAAAACTTCCAAGGCCCTGGTATTTTTCTTAAAAGTACCTTAAAAAAGGAAAATTTGTATTTTTTAATTTACATTTTATATTTTTGTACATATTGTGAGAGGTCAGACATTTTTAACGCTCCAGATGACCAAACCAGTCTTCAGAGCACTCTGCCCTACTTCTGACTATTTCTGGTATCACCATGTATGTTATCATCTCAAAGGAGAAAACAAATCTTATTTAAAAAATAAATAAATACAAGTAAAAATGCGGACACAATGGCTCATACCTGTAACCCTTGCTATTCAGGAGGCTGAGATCTGAGGATTAGGGTACAAAGCCAGCCTGGGCAGGAAAAGTCCATGAAATTCTTAACTCCAATAAACTACCAAAGAGCTAGAAATATAGCTATGGCTCAAGTGGTAGATTTCTAGCTAGCCTTGAGCAAAAAGAAGTTCAGGGACAGAACTCAGGCCCTCAGTTCCAGCCTCAGAATTGGCACCAAATTAATAAATTAATTAATAATAACCTTATTCCAGTAATGTTTTTTGTATGTACTTAGCTGTAATGCAAAATATATTTTTGATTTACAAGAGATAGTTAAAAAGACCAAAAGATAAAAATGCTTTTTTTTCCCATTGTCACTGCAGTTGTTGGTTATTCTTTTTTTGTCTCTTTGATATTTGTGTGAAACAATGTTGTCAGACAAGCCATAATTTTATTTTGCTAACTTGTCCTAACAAAACAAAAAGAGTAAAGGAGAAATAAAAGTTCTCTCTAACAAACAAAAGTAGGGGGAACATGTCTCTAGCAATTTGGTTGTTTAAAAAATATTAAAAGAAGTTCATCAGGAAAAGAAAACTGATAAGACTGTCATATTTACATTAAGAAAGAAAAAAATATTGGAATAGAATGACATAAAAATCAAATTATTCTCTAGTGCTACTTTACCTAATAAGAATTTGTACAAAGTCATGCTAGTATCAGTGTATTGCATGGTAAGTGTGTGGAGATGTGTGAAATAAATGATAGAAATATAACAAAGAACAAGGAAGAGGACTGAACAATACCTTATTTTCATCTATCTAAACCACCCGTGAAGTAGTATCTCATAATTAGTTTACAAAATGTCTACTGCCAACCCTAGGATCACCACTAAATTATTGTTCATGAAAGGAAATAAAATACAATTGGTGTTGTAAAGATCATGACGGGATTGGGCTAAGGAGGAAAGAGCCTTTAGAAGCCTAGATAAGACACACCTGTGATTACTCAAGGCCTGACAGTAAGCCATGACACCCATGTATTCCCAGAGAGCTGGCTGGACACAAAGGGAGCTCTACCAGGCTGCTTCTGAGGAGTAACAGTCCTAATGGAGACAAGTCTGGGGTCAAGACAAGGAAGATTCTTGAAGGCTAGAGTTAGGTACCCTGTCAGGGGAGTATTATTAGAAACAGCTCTAAATGCTGGGGTTTTGATCATTGGGGACGCTGGTAGTTAATAAGTTGGTGATGTCCATATTTGGGGTATAAAATAGCAAAGGAGGCAGATGGTGCCTGAGACACAGATCATCCATCATCACAGAAGTGTGCTCTGCTTTATCCGATATTACATGGGTTTTGTTCATGTACACTTCACCATGTCTCAGCAGTGTATGGTCTACTGGCAGTGCTACCCCATTTCCTAAATGAATTCAAATTATGAGAATATCGTTTGTTGTTAGCTTACCTCATGCAGAGCGCACACACACACACACACACACACACACACACACACACACACACACACCCCTACACAGAACTTGTATCTCTACCACAGCCACTTCCTTTCTGCCGTCCTCCATCTTGAGTCTCTACCACAGCCACTTCCTGTCTGCCGTCCTCCATCTTGGGTCTCTACCACAGCCACTTCCTGTCTGCTGTCCTCCATCTTGGGTCTTTCTCCTCACACAAGCTCGGGGTCACCATACAGAACAGGGCAGTATTCCCTCTCCTTACACTTGATGCTGATGGGGATGAGTCATTGGGATAGGCCCAGAACCGGCTCAGGGTCTTTGGCAGACCACTCCTCAGAGGCTGGAGATGGCTCTTGGTGGAGCAATAGACTTTGCTCTGTGTCTGAAAACCCTCAGGAGACTGTGTGAAGAAGCCAGCAGCAAACAGCATTTCTGACTTCC
>NW_012267518.1:124731-127510 GCF_000151885.1 Dipodomys ordii
AGTTTTTGCTGTCATTCATTGTCCCCATTCATGGGGACACTCATTGTGACATTCTCACTCTATTCACACAACAGGTACAACTATGCCCACGGCATAGCTTTGAGAATTAATAGCCCTAAGAGAAATCGGCACCTGTATTTTAGGGTCACTGCTTCTTTATCTTCTACACCAACCATTACTTGGAGCATTTTACAAAAATTAAAAATCTCTGTCAGATCTCTACCACAGTCCTTCTGTCTGTGGACAAGGCAAAGGCCTGGCAAGAAAAGTGTTTGGATCCCAAACACTTGGAGAGTTGAGAGCTGTGGAGTTGAGAGCCACTGGTTTCTATGGCTCAAGATGGCCTCAACCCAAGTGTGTCCTCTAGAGATGGATCCACGGGACTGGAAGGCTCTTGTATTCTCTTCTGTGCATCACCCGCCTGCCTGCGCACTGGCAGAGCTCCTGTGTACTCACAGGACCACGGAAGCACTATGGGGGAGCTTCTGGGAGCGGAGGGTGAAGCCTGGATCCGAAGAGCAGAAGTTAGGGTGATTGTTTCCCAGGGGACTTGGGACGACAGCACCTAGAGAAATAACTCGAAATGGAAAGGATGAGGCTTGGGGGATGTTAGTCTTTCTGGGGCTCAGCACAGGGAAGCTGGGGGTAAGAGCCTGACAACCACAGGGTGCTGCTGACACTCAGACACACAATTCACACACAGTGTCCCCACCGCCTGCAGCCTGGCCAGTCACAGAGGCCTGACAGGGAATTTTGACATCAGGTACAAACATGGAAATTCCTGCTCATTGGTAGCAATTTGGTCATTTCAGAATCTGGGCCAGAGTCATGGAGCGGGAGGAAAGGAGGGAGAAGGTGGAGAAATGCTTCACAATCACCACAGATGAAGAAAAACACAATGAGACCCATGGCTTCCCAAATTACTTCAACACGTGTGCAATGATGTTCTTGTGTCTTTGAGCAATGTGGCTCAGGATTTCTGTGCCTGCCTGATCCCTGACGTGTTGAATTTTGTCCTCATACTTTGCTGTGATAGATTTCACAGTTTCCTCCTCTTTCTGTTTCTGTTCACTGAGCATCTGAGCATACTCCTCTTCCAGTATTTGAAGGTTCTTCTTTAATTCATCAGTATAATTTTTCTTTAAAATCTCTGCCTGCTTCTTCAGCCTCTCCTCCACATCGGCGTAGATGTTATCAGAAAAGTAAGCCCCTCCATTCTTCTGCACCATTTTGTCTATCAGCCCCACCAGCTCCTGCACCTGCTCTTCCTTCTCAGCCTGGTCTGCTTTGTTACTGATGGCCAAGACATGGTTCCCACACTCCTTGATGACTCTTTTCAGATCCACATCTGCCTCCTTTAAGAAGTCATTGAGGCTCAAGCCCTCCAGACCTTCTTTGTCAGTGAACAAAACAATCATGTGCTTCATGGCTGCTGTCCCAAAGACAGCCTTGATCAAAGCAATAGTTTTCTGTTCTTCCTCTGTGTATCGGCCCAGCTTCATAACTAGGATGATGGCGTGAGGCCCTGGGCAGGAATAGAGGACACACCTGCTGATTTCCATGCAAGTGGTGTGCAGAGTTTTCTTGGTGTCAAAGAGCCCCGGGGTGTCCATCACCCCGAGGTCCCTCTCTTTCCATGTTCTGCATGCCCACTGGCAGGTCTGAGTGACGGCATGGGCAGCTATTCTAGAATGAAAGGCTTCTTTCCCAAGAATGGTGTTGACTGTGGCGCTTTTCCCACTTCCAGTTTTCCCAACCAGAACGATCCGCAAAGAGTTATCCCTGGACTCCGCCATGCTGGCCACAGGAATTCAGCCTCAGGAGCCCAGGCACTCTGTGGACTAAAAGAATGAAAATGACTCAGATAAAATAGAACACATCCCTACCAGCCCTCAAACACATGAAAAGATCCTCCACCTTGCTAGTAGGACCAAAACAAACAAACAAGTAAGCAAACAAATGAATCAACTCCCCTGGGAGCGCCCGGGAAGGGTGACTGAAAGGGACAGTGTGAAGGATGCTGACGACGCAGGAGGAAGGGAGGAGGGTGGAATCAAGCTGAGCACAAATTGGATTGAACAGAAAGACATCAATGGGATTTAATTTATTCTGAGAGTATAGAGCAGGGACAGTAATAAACCAGAGGTGATTTCCCAACACAAAGTGAGGCCCCATCTGAGGAATAAGTTTAAAAAATAGGGCTAGACACTGGGCCCCAGTGGTAGAGCTTCTGGTGGTATTGTAACTTAATTAGAGAGAGGGGAGAGAGAGAGATGGCGGGGCACACATACAGAGAAAGGAGTCTTTTTTATATGTAAACTCCTATCTGTAAGAATGCTTGTAAAAGCCAGAGAGAAACTATCCCTAATTGGGATGACTGGAACACAGGTGGAAAGAGCTCAGGCAAGGGCACAGATGAGATGTGCTGTGCTTCCAGTTGTGTGAGGAAATGAGGACCATCGCTACTCAATGATGGGAAGGTTCCCAGGCATCTAAGTGCAGCACATCTTTACAGGAAAGCAGAACAATGCATAGAATACTAACCACCAATGAGGTAAGACAAGCCACACTTTGATTGGGTTTTGGGGGGGGGGGAAGAAATAAGCAATACGATTAGATGGTGTATGCTTTGCAGAAATATGTAAATAAAGAAGAAAGGAGGAGAATGGTTCCTGGGTGTGCAGGCAGGAAAGAAGTTAGCAGGACCAGGAGAGACTGCAGATGTGTCTATCTGCAGATGTTCTCTATCAATGCATTGTAAACAGTTTATGAAATAGGA
>NW_012267518.1:129760-132673 GCF_000151885.1 Dipodomys ordii
GTCTAATGACCAACTGCGAGTTTATCTGAGGATGTGCAGAAGAGCAATTAAGTCACATAAAGAAGAACGAAAGAGAAGAACAGGTGAAAAGGATAAGAAAGAAAGAAAAAAGATCAGAAGTTCAGTAGAGCTAAACAAAAAACAAAACAAAACAAAAACAAAAACAAAGAAAGAAAGAAAAACGCACACACACTTATACTGTTAAAATAAAATTCTAAGAGGAAAAAAATTACTAGAAAACAATTTTTTTTCAAAAAAGGTAAAAATTAAAGATTAAAAAAATTTTAGAAAAAAAGTTTTTAAATAAAAGGTACAACAACAAAAAAAAGTTCTTTGATTTTTTTGGGAGGGGTGGGAAAAATCCTGTGTCTCCCTTGTGTTCCTAACGAGCCTCTTGTTGGAGTCTCTGGTCTGCTTGTGTTCCTGTGGTTTGGTTGGTTACTTAAGTCAATTTATTTAAACTGGCAGAAAAATGCTCTGTGATCCTCCTCCCAGCTTAGTTCAATGGAAGGGAGTTCTGCTTTGAGTATCACAAAAGAGGGAGATGGATTTTTCCTCGAGTTTGGAGGTGCTGTGATGAGGCTAGGTTCTGGGTAGATTTGAGGACTTTCAGCAAACAGTAGCTTTTCTCGGGGGCTGGTTTGTGAGGAACTCACAGAGTCCAGCCTGGAGCCACTCTCAGGGTTTCTGTTTACTGAAATTCAATTGATTGTCGAGGCTGCTGTAGGCCTTGCCCGGTGTTTCTGGTCTCCCTCACTGGCCCACAGATATTGCTCCAATCCTGAATGGCTCTGGTACCAGCCCATCTCCATGTCAGTCTGCCCCCTGTGCTCCAGAGGTCTCTATTGGATTGGTAGGTAGCTGGGGGTCAGGCGGGGGAACGCTCCGGGCTTGGCATCATGGAGACTGTGGTGATGGAAGAGTCTGGGTGTGACCCTGGTGTCTGTGCCACATCGTACCATGCGGTAATTCCAGGTGCTTCACAGCCAACTTCCCTCTCCAATTTAAAGAACATACATTCCCAAGGCTCTGAAGAGTTAACCACCTGGGGTAGCACTGTCCAGAAAGAAATCACTCTTTACCTGACTTATGTAATCGTAACCCCTCTGAACATCACCTTTTTTTAAGAATTAAGCAACTCAAAATCCAAAGTGGAGGTATGGGGCTCAAACTGGTTGAGCACCAGTGTTGAGAGGGGGGAAAATGCTGAAATAGTGCACAGGCCCTCAGTTCAAGTCCCATGATCAAAAAAACAAAAGTGCATTTAGGAAGAATTTATTGATTGTTTTGTGACACAGAGCTTTTCATTCAAGTATACTTCGACAGTTTTTATGGCTGTATGCCTGTGTCTATCAGTAGTACTTTCTTCTTTTTTCATCTTTTAAGGCTTTTATTGAAGACAAAACACATTGCAAAAAAGGTCATGTATAATTTCATAGTTCAGTGAGTTGTCACATATTGAATGCCATTAAGCAACCAGAATTCAGACACAGAATTAGGACATTGTTAGCCTCACCAGAAGTGCCTTGTTGCTGGCCAGTCTGATGGCGTTAGCCAGATTTCTATAGTGTAGATCAATTAACTTGTTTGTGCTATAACGCAATGGCTCACACACTGTAAGACGTAGACTGTTACCTTGTTTCTTTGTACATACTGTGAGCCTCGAGCAGTTTCCATACTGCAATATCTAGCTATCAACGGTTATACCCTATTAGGGGGAGTACACACCAGTTCATTTGGATTTTATTAATAGACTTTGTGTTTCTTGCAGATTATTGATGAGAAGGAGGAGAAAGAGAGAACAGAATACAAACAGCATTTGGAATAACAGTCATTGAGAACGTCCCAAAATTAATGACAGATGCCAAATCACGGACATAGGAAGCATGAAGATAATAAGTAGAACACTACAGGAGACACAGAATGTTCCATTGCAGCAAACTGAAGAGAAAGAGAAAATCTTCAAAAAAAAATTCTGCCAGGTGAAGGCAGTTCTAGAGCAGGGATCACATTTGTCAGGAAGCCTCAAGCAAAGCTCGTCCTTGTCCTCCATGAGTTCGTATTTCTTGGAAACTTTGGTCTGGCTCTTCCGTTCTCTCCCAGGGGTAGACTATGTTGTGTCAGCCCCACAGGAAGAGCCAGGGAATTCGGAGGATCGTGTGGCACCAGGACACCAAAAATATGGTCGTTCCTCTTGCCTGTCTACAATCCCAGTGGTAAGTCTGAGTGTGTGCATGTGTGTATTGCATTTGTGTGTGGAAGTATTTTCATGTGTGTGTATGTGTGTCATACCAAGTTTGAGTGTGCTTGAGTGTGTATTTGTGTGTGGGGTATATGTGTGGGCTGCATATGGGTGCTGGTTAGTGTATGCCCATGTGAGTGTGTGCTTCTGTGTGTTCACAGGTGTGTATGTGTGTGCATGGTGCACGTTAACTATGTGTTGTGTTCGTGTGTCTAGTGTTTGTGGTGTGATGGAGTGACCCTCACAGAGAAATCAGGAGAACCCCGGTGGCAAATTCAACGCTTAACATTAGAGGAGACCTTTCTGTGATTTTGGCTTCCAGGGAAGGTTCTGTTGCTGTGGTCTTACTTTCTTGCAGTGCTAGAGATCAAGCCCAGGGTCTTGGGCAAGCTGGGCAAATGCTCTACTAGTGAGCCACAGCCCTCACCAGATGTTCTATTTTCTTCCTGAGCAGCACAAGAACGATCATGTCTGCTCCAACTTCTAAGCTGGAGACAAAGTGTGAGAGGGGGTGAGGTGCTGCTCAGGGTGGGGCCTTGTGGGCATGGACGCATTCTCCAGCTGTGCCAGGGCACAGTGCCACATCTCTGCATACTGCTCCCACAGGCCGCAGGTGCCTCACTGTCCTCAGCCTTGTCTACCCACCATGGTTTTCCTTCCTTCTAAAGGAA
>NW_012267518.1:133733-134066 GCF_000151885.1 Dipodomys ordii
CTTTCTGCATGAGTTGAAATCTCTTAATGTTGTGATGGAGACCAAGGTTCCTCACTCAGCTTTCTCACCTGTAAGTTAGTGAAAACAAAACAAAACAAAAGCAAACAAAACAAAAACCCTTTCCTGGAAAGATCAAGTCAAAAGCATGCCATTGGAAAAATCCGTAAGAGTGATACTGTTTTCTCTAGGTGGAGGAAGAAGATTATGAACAGATCCTCCAGGAGAATTCCCCAGGGCCGCCACCCCAGGACACCATCCAAAAACCATCAGGAGGTAATGACTTTTCTAGCAGAGGCCAGGTGGAGAGAGGAGCAGGGGGAAACCTGGTGTGAG
>NW_012267518.1:135167-135565 GCF_000151885.1 Dipodomys ordii
CACAGGCCATCGGGACAAGTCCCAGGGCCTTCAGAGCCACCAGAAGCAAACACAGCAGTGGCCATGCCATTGGCAGAGGAACAGATCTGCCTCAGGCAATACTGCAGGCCAGCTGCTCTCCAGGAAGCTCCTGGAGACCTCTTGCTGGCTGGCCCCTCCCCCAGGGCTTGGCTTCTGGGCTTGGCTTCTGGGTTGAGAGCTGGGCAGCCCAGCGATGTCTGAGCAAGCTTCCCTTCAGACTGGAGCAGGGACAGCCGACCACCAGCTTCACAGGGGAGCGCGGAGCGCCAGGCAGTCCTGCCAGAGAAGGTGAGGCTAGGAGAGGACAACAGAGCAAGTGGGAGGAGGGAGAGGGCAGTAGAGAGGGTGCAGCCCTCCATGGTCTGGAGAGGCTTAGA
>NW_012267518.1:135615-142847 GCF_000151885.1 Dipodomys ordii
GGCTGTGGTATGAGGAGTCCCTGAGCTTGGAGACCAGCAGTCCCTGTGGGGTGGGAGTGTCTGGACGGCTGGGATGTGGGAGGGAGGGTCATGGTCGTGAGTGTGAGAACACTATATGATCCAGCAGAGTGGGTTTGGGGGCCACTGCTCAGAATGGGGCCCGGCCTTTGCAAAAGCTCAGCTTTGCTATTAATCCTTGGTGATGGAATTTAGGAATGCTGGAAACCCATGCAGTCTCCTGCACACAAGAAACTCTTTGTAACTGACTGTGTTTCTCAACATACATGATCGTGTACTTGATGAAATTAAAGGGCCTGAGCCCTCAAGTCATGTAACTCTACTGCACTGAAAGATCATGATTACATTTTCCTTTAAAAGTTCCACTCCAGATTTCTCACACATATTTGTCTTTAAGGAAGGTCCAATGGTAAGGGTCCAAATGGAAGTTATTCTTTCCCCCCATCTTGTCTTGGCTAGGCAGGCAGGAAGGAATATCTGGCCACTTACACTTCTTGCGAGTCTACCCCTTTACCCAAATTCCTTTCAGGCCCCTCTCCTAGAATCTCCAGAAGGGCTGGAGGGAACTAGTGTTGCTCTGTCAGAACTGATCTGTGGGTCAGCCAGCCATGGATTCAAGTAGGCAGGAGGGAAATTCATGGGGGCTTGGGGTGTTGAGAAGTCAGGGCACAAATACCTGTGGGAAAGTTGGCATTCTATAATCTAAGACCCATTAACATCTTGGGGTGGGGGGGGGATTGTGCTTGGAAACCATCCTGTCACTGCTGTAGCTGCTGTGTGTCATAGCACCTGCAAGGCTGGGAGAGAAGACTTCCCTTCCTGCCCACCATCTTCAGACATACTGAAAAATCCTGGCATGATGTGTGTCGACGTGTGATTGGCACCTTCACGTGTCATCTTACAACTGATGGCTCTAATACCCCACTGTGGAAATGTTCGGCCCCACCTGCAAGGTCCTGCACTGAGAGCCGGAGCATGGGGCTAGGACACGGGAGCACAGGAGCTGCGAACGGGAGCACGGGGAGTCTCCTGGTCAGACGTTGTTGGTCTCTGTCATCCCTGTCCCAACCTGAGACAACCTGTCCCTCGGATAGTGGAGGATACTGAGGAGAATGACCTTCTAGTCAATGGTGCAAACCGCTCTATCCCCAGTTCTCTCTCCTTCTGTCCTTTAGCTCTAGGTCTGAAGAAGAAAGAACTCATCCCAAGGAGACTGAGGCTCCTTCTGGTGGGGAAAACCGGAAGTGGGAAAAGTGCAACCGGAAATAGCATCCTGGGCAGCAAAGTGTTTGAATCTAGACTCAGTGCTAGACCAGTGACCGTGACCTGCCAACGAGAGAGCCGAGCGTGGTCTGAGAAGGAACTCGAGGTGATTGACACCCCAGACATTTTGTCCCCTCGGGTGTGGCCAGAAGTAGCAGCTGGGGTCTGTGAAGCCATCGCCCTCACCTCGCCAGGCCCTCACGCGGTGCTCTTGGTGAGCCAGATGGGCCGGTTCACCAGAGAGGACCAGGAGGTCGTCAGGCGTCTGCAAGAGATCTTTGGACTGGGGATCCTGGCTTACACCATCCTGGTTTTCACCCGGATAGAAGATCTGGCTGGGGGGTCCCTGGAAGAATATGTGCAGAAGACCAATAACCAGTTCCTTGCCAAGCTGGATGTGATCTGTGAGCGACGCCATTGTGGCTTCAACAACAAAGCAGAGGGAGCAGAGCAGGAGGCCCAGCGGCAGGAGCTCATGCGGAAAATTGAAGGGATCCTGTGGGAAAATGAGGGCCATTGTTACACCAACTTGGTTTACCAATTCGCCCAGCGTAGCTTTCCACCCCCAGAAGTGCAGGAAAGACAGGCAACCCCGGGTCAAAGGTCAAAAGAGATGCTGGAAGAGCTTTCCCAAGTCCAGCAGGAGTCTGAGAAGATTCACAGGAACCTGCTGCGAAGGGCGTCCGTCTGAAAGGACGCTAGACATGCGCAGGAGAGTCCTTCCATGGCTGCGCCCCTAGGCTCAGCCCCTTGCTTTCTCTGTCTGCACAGAGCACTGCCAAGTTCCCAGTCGAGAGTGGTTGGGGGTGGAGGGAGGGGTGCTGGGTCCAGAGTACTCAGCTCACCTCAGAGGTCCGTATGACTTCTTTTATGCCTCCTTTTTTCTGTTGGCCTCACATGGGCCCTCCTATCTCAATGACCTTGCATTTCTTTAGTATAAGTCTGAGTCCTGATAGAGCCAAAGATTCTTGAGGACAGAACTGTCGCCTGCACTCAGATGTGGAACTCCTCCCACTTCTCCCTGGCCACCAGAGCCCATCTATGTTCATGTACCTCAGCAGGAGCCATTGGCCAAATGCCTGTGTATCTCTTGGGCTTCGTTCTGACCTGTAAGAGGAGTAGGAGTGATTGCTGGTAAGGTGCCCACACTGTGGTGGGCACAACATAGTAGTCAGACAGAGAGGGGGAGGCCAAGAGCCCCCTCCCTAGGGTGAGCTATTTTAATAGGCAATGTACTCTAAGATCGCTGTGTTGTAATGACCTTCCTTCTCAGCTCATGGTGCGTGCTCTGGCAGCCTGTGTGTATGCATGCAGAATCCCTGAGTGGGACCTGTGTTTGACCATCCTGGTATGGTGGCTTCTGGGCTCTCGGTGAACCAAGAACAGATGGATGCAGTGCAAATGAGCAATGGGCATGTTGAGTAAAAATCTTGGTGCAAAGATGGCTAGGAGTGGGGTGGACCCATTGCAAATATGAGATGTACAAGGCGTTATGTCGAAAAACGAACTTTACAACTTTATTGGTGGGGAGGGAGAATCGGATGAGGGGGAGAGATGGAAAGGGATGGGAAAGGGAAACAAAGGAGGAGGAAAAAATGCTTGATAATAAATATACTTATTATCTTGCCCATGTCATTGTAACCCCTCTGTACGGTATTTTCACAATTAAAAAAAGGTAATAAAATAAAATAAATAAAATAAAAATAAAAAGAAGATGGCTAGGAGGTGTGCAGAACTCCTGAGTCATAAGCTACCACCACTGATGCACTTGGGCAGGTTAGCAACCAAAAGTTACCTGTGCAGGGCTCCTCGCCGGGGCCATGCCAGTCCGGGAGCCCTTGCCACGCACTGTCCCCCTTGTGCTTGGGCGTAAGCCCCCCAATAAAGCCACGTTAGGCTGATACCATTTACCTCTTCATGATTTCTATGGCCAGTTCAGCAGGAGAACCACGGGCAGATGGGTACCAGCAGTGGCTGAAGCAGAAGGCCATGTGGGGAAGGGTGGACACGGAGCTGGGCAGGAGGCGAAGTGGGAGCAGAAGAGGCAGAAAGAGGGGGCTTTTCTCTCAAATCCTAACAAACAGGGCCCGTGGGAACGTCCTAGGTGGAATGGGGGATGAAGTCAGGGTGGGGTGTGAAGGAGTCAGCTGTGGGAACGAGGGACCCTGTCTCTAGTCACAGGCAGAAGTGCCAGGGAGACTTGAGCGGAAGAGGTCAGCATCCAGGGATGGTCATACTTGTTACTTTCCCTTGTGTTCTGTGGCCCTTCATTACATCTGACTTCTGGCACTAGCAAGCAAAGGATATTTTCATCCCAATGCACACTCTTCCTTTGATGGTAGGGAGAGTGTGGGTGGGGTAAGGGTGTGTGGTGGGTGTTTGTGGAGAGTGGGGTGTAGGGAGGCCGGGAAGGAGGGGAGCAAGAAAAGGAAGCGATGGAGTGCTTTTAGAATCTTGTAGGGCAGCTGGAGTGAGAATTTCAAGCTCCAGGCCACCACATGAGAAGATCTCGGTATACTTGGAGATCTTTTCTGAAGTAGTTAAAGGATCCTAATTCAGAATGCAGTTGGAACTGCATCTCAGGATCAAGAAATTTGTGCTAGAAGGAAGAGAGAACTGAGCCACACCCTTGCCAGAAGACTTCCTACGATCAGAGTGCTCAGCTCCCCATGTTAGTGTTTGCTGGCACCCACAGTACAATATGCATGGTCTCTACAGCGTGTCACCATGACGCTGTGTGTGCCAATAGCAATTCCTTTCTAATGTAAAAATTTTAATTTATCAAAATTTCCACACATTTTTGTACATTTTGACTTAATTGTCATCCATCTGAAGTTTTTTTTTATCCTTCTTGTAATATGTTTTTACCTTAGGTTAGTTGGAAGAAGATGTCTAAATTCCAAATATTTGAGTAGATTCTATAAATTACAGTATCCAATAGGGTAGCCATTACCTACATGTGGCTATTTATTGAGCACACGATACCTGACAAGCTATTTAATTTCACTTCATTGTAATTGTTCTAGCTTAAAAAACTGCAGCAGAATAGCCAGGTGCCGGTGGCTCACACCAGTAATCCTAGCTACTCAGGATGCTGAGATCTGAGGATCTCTGTTCAAAGCCAGCCCAGAAAGGAAAGTCCTTGAGACTCTTATCTCCAATAAACCCGTAGAAAACTGGAATGGCGCTGTGGCTCAAGCGGTAGAGTGTTCACTTTGAGCTGAAGAGTGGAGGGACAGTGCCCAAGCCCAGAGTTCAAGCCCCACGACCAATCAAATAAAAAAAAAACTGCGGCAGAGTAGAATATTTTTCCATGGGACATAACTTTACTACTTTGATGGAAATACACTGTTGCACCACTATACATATGAAATTTATTTGCAGTATGAAAGATCTTCCTTAAGGCACAAAAATATTGCTCATAGAAGTTAGACCTTTTCTAATAACGTCAAGCATAATACACTTAAAATGAGAAGTTTTGTGAGTATTTTCATCAGCCATGGGTGAGAAGTATGATAGAATAGACACTGCCACTTCGGGGTTTTGTTTTGTCTTGAAGCAGCTCCAAACTAATGAAAGACACTGCCAATATGAGACAACATGTTAATTAGCAGCAGAGACATTAAATGCTTTAAGCCTGTCGAGGAAGATTTTCAGGTAGGTACTTGACACACATCCCACCTGGTAGGAGAGATGCACAGGGAACAGGTGCCAGAAGTTCAGAGCTAAACACTGTGGTAATGAATAATTGAAAGCACAGAAGCACCTCTTTCTCCCCCCCCAACCCCCGCCCGGACCTAAGGCTTGGACCCTGGGCCTAGGCACTGTTCCTGACCTTCTTTTACTCAAGGCTAGCACTCTGCCACTTGAGCCACAGCTAGCTTCTTTTCAGTAGTTTATTGGGGATCAGAGTCTCATGGAGTTTCCTGACTGGGCTGGCTTCAAACTGCGATCCTCAGAGCTCAGCCTCCTCAGTAGCTAGGATTGCAGGCATGAGTCCCCACGCAAGAAGCACCCTTTTTGTCTTACGCCCTACATTTGTTCATAAGCTGTAACATTGAGCAAAAAGAAAAAAACATAGCTCTCTCTCTCTCTGACCTCACCCACTTGCCCTGAAGATTAGCATGCTCTAAGACTAAGCAAAAAAAAAAAATTAAAAGAGACACTTCTCACTAGACACTATCCTGCATATGAACCATACAGAGTGTGGATTGAGACTAGAAGGGAAAATTGGGAGAGAATGAGGGAAGGGTGATAGTGACCAAAGGAAATGTACTCTTTCCCTGACTTATGTAACTAACCCCTCTGCATATCACCTTTACAATAACAATAAAGAAATTTTAATAGACACTTATTCTATGAAAATGACTCTCCTTTGGACAAAAAAAGTATTTGTTAAGAAAAATAATATCACTTGTGTTTATAGGTAAGCCCCATTGTATTTCCACAATCAACTGCTCATTTTTAATTATACCTTGAATACTTTGAGGTTTTGTTTCCATCTAATTTGTACATTTATATGTCATTCTGTGGTTATATAAATTCATAGTCATATGTACACAAATAAGCACAGAATGTTTACAACTAGCTTTATTTGTGTTTATTCACTTAAGGAACATAAAATTTCTTTCAATACACATACACACACACACACACACACACATATCTGTCAGAAGGATAGATACTTGTCTTAAAAGAAGTGTGTGGCATCAATGAGCCATGTTTAGCAGGCCAACCTGGAGATCCCTGGTCCCAATTGATAAAACAATGTGTCAGCAGAGATGGTGAAATGCACCAGGTGTCAGAACTAGGGGCTCACTGTACCGATGGTGAATTAGAGCCAAGTCTGTGATGTTCTCACAGCCGTTGCACCTGTGATCAGACACCCCACACCCCACTCTAAGTTGAATCTGTCTTTTCTTGACTTTGCTGTACTAATGTACTTCCTTGACCCCATCTTGATATCTTTTTTGTGATAACATCAAGAATTCAGTATCCAAGGGCCAGGCAGAGGCCTCTTTCTTTTGGAGACTACTTTGTGGGTCATTGATCTGTTCACAGGATGACCAAATTACATTCTGTTCAGTTTCTGAATTCTACCTTAATTTGCCTTTATGGTTTCCATTGTTCGCTGCTTTCTATGGAGGATCCCACTGGGAACATGAAAGGCAGCTAGGTGCTCAAAGCAAGAAGCACTCCAAGGGCTGGGAAAGTGGATCAGTGGTAGAGCACTTGCCTTGCATGCATGAGGCCCTGGGTTCGATTCCTCAGCACCACATAAGCAAAAAGAGAAAAAGCTGGAAGTGGCACTGTGGCTCAATTGGTAGAGCACTAGCCTTGAGCTGAAGAGCTGAGGGACAGCACCCAGGCCCAGAGTTCAGGCCCCACTACTGGCTCCCCCATCCCCCAAAAAAGAAGCACTCCAAATCCAGACAACCAGAGGCTGGTCCACCCTTTGGTGAAAACACCCACAGTGGGTAGATTCCAGGTGTTCCTGCGCTGTGGTCTACCCACTCTCTCTGCTGCTGCCCCTACAGGATGGCCACCAGCCGTGTCCCATCTAAGAACGTCCTGTGGCTGCTGTGGGGAAAGGTTAATGAGAAATGTCCTCCCAGGATCCTTTTCTGTCTTTCAGAGAGCAAAGGAAGTCATTCAGGCTACAACAGGCCATTTGGCACAATTGAAGAGGAACAGGTCTGAAAAACTCCTGTGCCACCAAAACCAACGACTAAAAATGGTATTGACCAGGCTTACACTGCATGTCGTCAAAACTTAGATCATTTCCAGTAAATACTTCTGTTAGGCAGAAACGAAACTTAAGCCAAACATAGAAACTGTAAATAGGGTAAACAACAATAAAAAGCAATGTTGCACTGCAACCAGTGTAATCATTTCCTGTTTTGCTTCTGCATTGTTCCTCTAAAGACTGCCTCTGATGCACTGCAATTGAC
>NW_012267518.1:148497-154699 GCF_000151885.1 Dipodomys ordii
ACCAAAAATAAGTCTGTCTTGTTACCAAATGTCCTGCAATCTGTGTTCACAAGGCATTTACAATTTTTATTATTCATTTGTAATGAGTCCAGCAAGGCAATCCCACATTATTCTCTGCATTGTCTGCCCCAAATGTCAAGTTAGGCATTTCCCTAGAAATCCTTGCGGGTTTTCCTTTCAGAGGGGCGTGGTAGGGAAGCCTAGGACTGCTGCTTTTGTGCCTCTGTTTCTTATCTTGTTACTGTGTGTGTGTGTGTGTGTGTGTGTGTGTGTGTGTGCACGCACACATGCCTGCGTGTGTTCTACATAAATGTCCATGCCTGTATTCCCAGTACATAGCACATATGTTATAATTCAATGATAGGGATACCAGTATTATCATCAGTTTTGTGACTATGAAAAGTTTTAGGGCATTTCTTTTTTCTTTTGGATTTTTGGGCTCTATTCTTCTGGTTGTTGTCAATGAACTTAATATATTGAAAAACATGGTTAGGTTTACTTGTTTCACAGAATGTTTGATTTTTAGGAATTAATTTTCAACATAGACTTGTTTTTTTCAAAAGCTTTATTTAATATTTGCATTATTCCAAAATTCCGTCTACCTAAATAGTTGAAAGATGTCCACCATCTTTCTTTGCCATGCTACTTCTTCACCAGTACTCATTTCTTTCTTTACTTTCTACATCTGTAATATATTTATATATAGTACATAAAAATAATGAGGATGTGTACACACATGTGCTTGCACCCCTTCAGGTGAGGGGTCTCCCACTCTATGTTCTTTTATTAACCTCCTAGTTTTTGAAATTTTTAATTTTATTGTAAAGATGCTGTACAGAGGGGTTTCAGTTGCATGAGTAAGGTGATGAGTTCATTTCTTGTCAAAGATTGTTACCCCCTCCTTTGCTTTTCTCTTACAATCCTTTACCTCCCCCTTAACCTCATAGTTTTGATGCTTGTTAGAACCTGAGTAGTGACACATCTCCATGCATTTCACAGCTGCAGGATATATTAACTCATATTTTCTGAAATAGTCTGTCTGTACGTGGTGGCTAGGATTATATTGTAATTTTCTTTGAGCCTCTCTCCTTCAGTCCAGTTTTCTAAAAGAAATCCCCCTTTGTCACGTCCAATCCTGTTTTCCTAACATTTCGTTAGGATTTGGTGTTGAATTCAACTCTAATTTTCCTGTCTGATGCAGGTGCTGTGAATGCAGGGTTTCAGAATTACCTCTGCCTCATAGAAAGAGCTTGGACGTTTTCCTCTTTTTCCTGTGCTCTGGGATGTAGAGCATGACGGAATTCTCTGATCACTAAAGCTCGATAGGATTTTTCTGAGGAATGGTGAGAAACCACGAGAGCTCGCCGTCCACTCTGTGGTCTCGCCCTGTCCTCAGTCTGTCACTCCCCAGGTCTGCAGGGTTCGGCACTGAAGTGTGCATTCATGCGTGCCACATATACCTGATAGTGGAGAGTTCACAATGCCAATGCCTGTTGACTTTTAGCCTCTCCAGTGCAAGGTTATCTGCTCGAGTTTTGAGATGAGTGACCACCAAACTACTTTGAACCCATTGCCAAGGCCATCAACCCTCTTCTATAGTTTCTGAATGGTAGAGCATTTCCACAACAGGGACAGCCATTTTGTATTCCCTTTCTGTCTATAGCTTAAGAAAACAAAGCTCTTGTCTACAGCACACCTACAAATTTAAAGAGCTTCCTTCTCCCAGTAAGTGATGTCTTCTGTCCATGTTGAGCATTCCTATAGTGGGCTGGCTGTGTACATTCACCTCGGATACAGTCCTGCAATGAATGGTGTCAGCCTTCTACACAGATCCAGACTCTCAGGGCATTCTGATGAAGATGCTCTCGTGGGATAGGAAGCTCATTGCTTAGGACAGAATACGTCAGATATGATATCTGAAAAACAAAGTAGAATCTGTTCTGGAAAATAGATCTCACACAAAAGGAAAGCATAGGAAATACCAGATTTTAAATGGTAAATGGTACTTTTGTCATAGAAAATTAAGTAAGAATGCGGTAGAAAGCAGAAAAATTGGGGAAGATACAGGGCAGGGGATGGAAGTGAGAAAACTTCACTGGGTGGATGATTTGGTTGATTCAGAAGGGAAAGAAGCAAAGGACAGAAGGGCCAGGAGGGCTGGTTTCTAGTGATGTCTAAGCCACGTTCTTTCTACGTTTAAAGTACAGTCCAAGTGCCTGGGCTCCTGAGGCTGAATTCCAGTGGCAAGCATGGCCAAGTCTGAGGATCACTCTTTGCGGATCGTTCTGGTTGGGAAAACTGGAAATGGGAAAAGCGCCACAGCCAACACCATTCTTGGGGAACAAATCTTTGATTCTAGAACAGCTGCCCATGCTGTCACTGAGACCTGCCAGCAGGCATCCAGAACCTGGAAGGAGAGGGACCTCGTGGTGGTGGACACCCCGGGGCTCTTTGACAGCAAGGAGAATCTGCAGACCAACATCGTGGAATTCAGCCGGTGTGTCCTCTATTCCTGCCCAGGGCCTCACGCCATCATCCTGGTTCTGAGGCTGGGCCGATTCACAGAGGAAGAGCAGGAAACTGTTGCTTTGATCAAGGCTGTCTTTGGGGAGGCCGTCATGAAGCATTTGATTGTTTTGTTCACGTGCAAAGACTATCTTGAGGGCTGCAGCCTCGATCACTTCCTAAAAAGATCGGATGCAAACCTACAAAGCATCATTCAGGAGTGTGGGGGCCGCTATTGTGCCTTCAGCAACAGAGCAGAGAAGGCTGAGAAGGAAGAGCAGGTGCAGGAGCTGGTGGGGCTGATAGAGAAGATGCTGCAGAGCAGGGGAGGGGCTCACTTTTCTGATGCCATCTACATGGATGCAGAGCAAAGCCTGCAAGAAAAGGCAGAGCTCTTGAGGAAGCATTACACAGAGGAGTTAGAAAAGGAGCTCGGAGCAGCCAGGGAGACATACACTCAGATGTGCAAGAAGAGTATGCAGGAAAAGGAAGCCAAAATACAATCAATTAAGGAGAAGTACGAGGCAAAAATAAGAAACATCAGGGCAGAGGCAGAGACAAATATATTTACCCAGATTTGTGAGATAATTAAGAGAATGCTTTTCAAAATACGCCATTTTTTCAGGAGATAATGTGTATATCCACTTTATTCTGTCTGCACTTACCACGAGCCTTCTTTCACATCACCCCCTCTCTTCCCCGTGGCAGCCCCTCTGCAAGCAATGTGAGCAGGAACAGAATTAAGAAATCGCCAGATTGTCCTGTGCTGGCCTCAGAACCCATGGTGAGCTCTCCCAGTCTGACTTGTGTACTCTGCACTCAGCACCTAGAGAGGACAGCAGAGGCAACACCCTGCCTTTTTGAATCAAGTGCCTACCCCTGTTCTGAATTCCGTCCTTTCCAAGAATCCCAACAGGGACCTGGTAGGAATGTATTTTTCTAAAATGCCCTGATCTATGATTAGACGGATATGGTGGACACATAAAGAAGTAGTAATCCTAAGACATACATGCTGATGTCTGAGAGCCATGAACTTGCAAAGCAATGCCTGGGGTTTAGTTGGGCTTTTATTGTGAGTGAGCGAAAGTGTCACAATGAGTGTCTCCACCAGTGGGGACTGTGAGTGACAGCAATAACTTGACCAGAAGCTTGTTAAAATAAAGTAATCGTGTGCTGAATATGGATGCAGAGTCTCTGTTATTGTTTTATAAAACATGGTTTGGACGGGACCACGTTTGTAGAAATATCCCAAGAATGATTATATGGGGTGTATGTATCTATATCGATACTGATATCAATATGGATTTAATTTTAGACATATGAAAAAGCTCTTGGTACCAATGGAGATAATAATGCCACAATATTCTGTGATGCCTATAATAATTGTATTCATGACGAGAATGAAAATGATCTCTTCTCAAATGAAATCTAGATTTCCCCTAACTAGTTGTAAATTTCAGTGAGCAGTTGGTCTAAGTTAGAGGTTACAATAAAGGTCATTTGTGGGAATAAGTATCAAAGAGAACAAGGAGCGCTGTCTGCAACCCAATAAGATAAGAACTTGTTAGAAAACTTAGGATCCATCTAAACTTAGTGACAGAAACACTGGGATAGAGTTCAGCAACCCATTTCTTTTTCTTTTCTTTTTTGCTGTTGTTGATTGGTTGTTATTAAGAAACCCTCCTGTGAGTCTGATGGATATGCCATCTTGAAAACAACTGGCTAAAGTAATGTCCATTGGTCTTTCCCCTGTGATTGAGCTGATGGACAGGAAGATCTAAGGAGGGATAGAAAAATCACACTTCAAATTTCACAAGTGTCACGTAGAAGCAGTCACTGTAACACTCTCTCTTAAGTCAGACTTTAAAAAAACAAAAGATGCAATGAAGAAGGGTTTTGGACAATCAGGAAACAGCCTGTGTGAGTTTTCATGGCTGTGCAACTACTGGAGATAATCAACTTACATGGAGGAAAGGTTTGTTTTGGTTCCCAGCTTGAGAGGCCTTGCTCTCGGATGGCCTGACTCTGGCTTTGGGCCCGTGGCAGGCAGCGCAGTGCATCGTGATGGAAGCATGTGGTGAGGGAGGTCTGGTGAGCTCATGGTGGCCAGGAAGCAAAGAGGAAAACAGGAAGAGGCAAGAGTTCTAGCATCCCTGTCAAGGGCATGCCCCCAGTAACCTACCATCCGTCCACCAGCCCCCATATTCTAAAGGTTCTACCAATTCCCAGTAATGTCACCGATAAGAACCAAGCCATCTGCACAAAGGGTTTTGGGAGACGCTTACCCAAATGTCCCAAGTAGGAAGCAAAGAGCTTGAAAGCTGAGTTCCATCAGAAATAAACCTTCCCCTTTGAATTCCTTTTTCATGGAGACTGGGATGAATCTGCAAATTGCTTTGGGTACTGTGGACATTTTAACAATACTAATTCTGCCAATCCACGAACATGGGAGGTCTTTCTTGCATGTATGTGTGTGTATACAACTTTTATTCAGTGTTGTGTAATGTTCATTATAAAGATCTTTCACTTTCTTAAATTTATTGCTAGCTGTGTTCTGTAGCTCTGGGGAATGGACTTGCTTTCGTTTTAATGGATGGTCCCCAAACCCTGGATCTTGACTAGATGATACAGCCAAGCCCAAGACCTGTAGTGCTATGATTGCAGACTGCATTTCTTTTATAAGATGTTTCCTATTAAAATAAATAAGCTTTAGAGCACACTAGAGCAGCTTATAGCAGGCACCCAGCATTTCAATACTTGCCTATCTAGCTTGTTGTCTCTCTGCCTGACAACTACTCTGGCAGGAACCATTTACCCATGATAGTCTTGACACCCAAAGACTAGTGGGTAGCTAGTTCATGCCTTACCAGAGAGGAAGCTTAGCAGCTGGAGATCACACAGACAAGACGGTTCTCACACACCTCTGAGGACAGCGCTTGCTGCTGCAGCAGTTGGGGTTTGTGGTTTTGATCCACACATTGAACTAGGCAGTTATTTTTCACACTTCATAAAAACATGCCCAAAGCAACTTCCTCTCAAGACACAGTTCAACTCAAGAAGCATAAAAAGCAAAAATGAAAAGACCTTCAAGTTTACAGTGTGATGGAGAGGAAATAAATAGGGGTTGCTGATAAGGCCTTAGCAGAAACAGCAGAAAATGGAGAAAGCCCAGAGCCTCACCTACGAGCTCCCACCCACGGTTCTTCTCCAGCTCATGTTGACTACAAGTGCTTGTTTGCAACCACTAAAAGAATAGGAGGGGACTTGTACGGGGCTGTAATTAAAACAAACAAACAAACAGAAGGGCTGGGAAGGTGGCTCATTGGTAGAGTGCTTGCCTTGCATGCATGAGGCCCTGGGTTCTATTCCTCAGCACCACATAAGCAGAAAAAGCCAGAAGTGGCGCTGTGGCTCAAGTGGTAGAGTGCTAGCCTTGAGCTGAAGAGCTGAAGGGCAGTGCTCAGGCCCAAGAGTTCAAGCCGCCCCCAAAAGAGAAGTCTGCTCGTGTGACAGCACAGTGAAGGAGAAGGCTTTTTAATCTGTACCTTCCTTAGACCACAATTACCTAACACTGAGCACGATATACCCAAGCTCAACCCTGGAACAATAGTCCAGTCTAGAAAAGTATTTACCCCAGCTTTCTTTCTCCATGTTGATAACTGTATTTCCAGCCTTATTTCTAGACACTCTGACTTGC
>NW_012267518.1:154749-157474 GCF_000151885.1 Dipodomys ordii
AAGTAGTTGTACAAAGGGGTTTCAATTCAACATGTCAATGTATAAGTACAATGCATATCGATCAATATCACCTTTTCTTTTCTTTTTTTCTTCTTTTCTGTTGGTTGTGAGGCTTAAACTCTGGGACTGGACGCTGTCCTTCAGCCCTTCAGGTCAAGGCTAGCACTCTACCACTTGAGCCACAGCACCACTGCCAGTTTTCTGGTATTTAAGTGGAGATGAGTCTCACAGACTTTCCTGCCTTGGCTGGCTTTGAACTGCGATCCTCAGATCTCAGCCTCCTGAGTAGCTATGATGACAGGTATGAGCCACTGATGCCCGGCTCAATATCACCTTTTCTATCATTCTCTCCACCACTCCATCCCCTCAAGCTACCTGGCTCCATTTTCCCATATCTATGTTGAGTATTATCACTGTATTCACCCACCCTTCCCTCTCTGTCAGCCCTCCTTCCCTTAACCTCCACTGTCTCCCAATGAAAGATTTTAGTAAAAAAAAAAAAAAAAAAAGACCTCCTCCATGGGAACAAGGAATTAAGTGAAGTCTCATTGCCCAGGTGTTGGCCCCAGGATAAGGTCATGAAAAGGTTTATGGTTTTAGTGGTTTATGGTTTTAGTGGTTTATGGTTTTAGTGGTTTCCGTGAAAGAACAAACAATATGGGTGTGTTCAAGAACAACCTCACACCCTATTGTCATTTCCTGGTTGGAGATTCCCCAGGAGTGATGTATGGTGACCTTTGAAAGGGTCAATCATGGGCGCCTTGTGTTAAATGTTAATTTTGTGGGTTTTGCCTTGAAAAATGCCTGTAACCGCTGCTGGGGGCGCTCTCTCTCTCCTGGGGATTCAGAGAGCCCATTTGCTCAAACGTCTAATAAACAACTCTTGCTTGTTGCATCAGCTGGTCTGGAGACTGGGTTTCTGGGGCGCCCTCCCTTTGAGGAAAGTATCCTAGGGAACTGGGGCCTTTCACCAACAGTATATGTTTTAGCTTCCTGGTAATGCATTTTGCTAAATGCTTAGTTGCTCAAAGGACATTTTGTTTCTTTTTGTTTGTTGGTTGGTTTTTGTGCTAGTTCTGGGGCTTGAACTAAAGGCCTGGATGCTGTCCCTGAGGCTTTTATTTGGTAAAGTCTAAGGCTCTATCACTTGAACCATAGCCTGACTTTTGGCTTTTAGGTGGTTAATTGAAGATAGGATTGCAGGATTGTAGCTAGGATTGCAGAAGTGAGTCACCAGCACCCACGCTTTTATGCTTTTAAATAAGTTTCTATTAGGCTTTCTTGTGGAACAGTTTTCTTTTTCTTTTGGTTTGTTGGTCATGGAGCATATTCTCTGGGCCTGAGCACTGTCTCTCAGCGCTTCAGCTCAAGGCAAGCGCTCAACCACTTAAGCCACAGCACCACTTCCAGGTTTCTAGGTGTTGATTGGAGAGAAGAGTTTCACAGACTTTCCTGCTCAGGCTGGCTTTGAACCGTGATCCTCAGATCTCAGCCTCCTGAGTAACTAGGATTACAGGCGTTGCTAGAAGATTTTATATTAATCTTCCCACAACTTGCACTGTGTTAAAGCCTTCTGTCAGAGCACTTGACAGAGATTTTAGTCACCTCGTTGCTGACTTTGGGCTCCTCGAAGCATTCCATCTTAAATAGAGCGTATGCCTTCTAGTCAGTTCAGCTGCTACCTACCATTTGATGTTGTGGTGGAAACGGGTAAGGGAGGGGTAGCATTGTATGACTGTTACAATTAAATCAATCTGCCTCTACCAATGGGTCTGCGGCCATGAACTGTGAATTTCTGTTTTGTTTTCTATTTTTCTCTTTCTTTTTCCTTCTTTCTCTCTTTCTTTCTTTCTCTCTCTCTTCCTTTCTTTCTTTTTTCTTTCTTTCTTTCTTCCTTTCCTTCCTTCCTTCAGTCCTCGTTCTCTCTTCCTTCATTTTCTTTTCTTTTTTATTCCTTCCTTCCCTCCTTCCTTCTTCTCTCATTCTTTCTTTCTCTCTCTTTCTTTCTTTCTTTTTCTTTCTTTCTTCTTTCACTCTTTCTTCCTTTCATTCTTCCTTTCATTCTTTCTTCCTTTCTCTTTCTTTCTTTCTTTCTTCCTTTCTTTCTTTCCTTCTTTCCTTGGGGTATTGTGTTTATTTGTTTCTCTGTTTCTTTTCCTTCTTTCTTTCCCCTTCTCTTCTTTCTTTCATAGCTCCTCACCTTTCAGATGATCCAGACCAAGTCAGTCTCTGTCCATATTTTTCACCTCATTTTTCTGGCAATGAGTTATTCTCCAGAATGCCCTGGTATACTTAAGTATTATACTTTATCTCTTTTCTCAAGTAACTGTGCCATGAATAGAAAGACATAGCTTTTGATGGGAACATGTCTATTATAAAAAGGTCTTGATGAACACTTCCTGTGAAGTGAGGCTCTGAGAACACGGCCCATCATGGGCTAGAGTAGCCAAGCACTGTGAACACATGGATTCATCCTGAGCAGAGACTCACTTGTGAGTATTTATAACAGCAGTAAGCAAATATCCACAGCAGTTCCTTCAAAGAACAACTCTATATTACTAGGTAAAAATGCAAGAGGAGTTGAACATTAGAACATTTATGAATAAAATTCATTCTTCACACTAATTCAGTGAAGACAGCAAGGCAGGATGTGGGAGTCTCAGGCTGAACACACAGGCAGAAGATCGACACTGGGGTTTGCAGGCAGGAAATCCATTCAAGAACA
>NW_012267518.1:157530-160673 GCF_000151885.1 Dipodomys ordii
CTACATTCAGAGTTACGCAGGAGTCTGACTCAAAGTTTTAAGACAAATGAGAAATGCAAAGTAGAGGTAAGGGTGCCAAGGTTTTCTTCTGCTTTCGGTTAACATGTGAGCCAAAATGAGGAGTCAGTGCTTTTTAGCAAAAGCAATTTCTAAGTACCTGTTATGTGATAAGACTTTTCTTCTGGATTGTTCTGACCAACTGAACCTAGAAATGACTACACAAATGTCCAAGCATGGGTTAGCTCTTGAGAGTAGTTACCATTTTCTTTCTTTTAAGTCCAGGGACTCTCTGGGCCTATTTTATACGGGTGAAAAATAGCTGACGATCAGTAGTATGGCCAGATATGTGATACCAGGGACCCTGATTGAGATACACACAGCACCCCGTGGAGTCCGGGCAGGAGGCTGGTTTTGGTGGTGATACACCGCAAGTCCACAGTGCTTCTGTCTCTTTAAATTGTTAGTGCCCAACCCTCCCTGAGCTTCCTGAGCTCTGAGTTCTGAGCAACTCAGTGACTTCCTTTGCTGGAAGGGAAATGTTTTGAACTCACAACTAAAGGGAAAGCGGAAAGTCAGGGCTTCCCAGAGCCGCTTCAGAGCCTGTCACCAGGAAAGGTGAGCCTGAGCCTTCGAGGAGGGAGGGGGCGGGGCGTGAGGGCCCAAAGGGTCCCTAGAGAGTGCTTACTCCTGTATCCTGTGTATTCAGCGAAGTCCCAGGCTGGCTATCCCAAGGACCAGAGCAGCCCTGGTCATGCGGCCAGGTGTGTGAGGCCAGGGTCACGGGGCCAGGTGTGTGAGGCCCTGGTCATGCGGCCAGGTGTGTGAGGCCCTGGTCATGCGGCCAGGTGTGTGAGGCCCCGGTCATGTGGCCAGGTGTGTGAGGCCCCATTCATGGGGCCAGGTGTGTGAGGCCGTTCCGAGCGTCAAAGCCAGCAAGTGCCGAGGAAGTTTCCGGAGGCCTTTCCTGAACACACACATTCTGGTTAGGGAATAAAACCTGTATTGCCCCACATTTTCTTATACCATGAGAGAAAGTGTGTGCTAGATCTACTTCCAAGGCAAAATGCAGATGGAAAAAATCAATCATTCCTCAAGTCACATATTGAGCAAAACATTTTTTAAAAAACATTCTGTACTCCCAGAAGAAACCTTATATATGACAAAGATTGTCATATATAATGTATTATCTATAGCGTATATAAATTATATACAAATATAGAATATATTATATCCAGGTATATGTGTAAATATATGGTATATTTCCTGATAAGTCTTATCCTCTCTTAAGCTCAAGAAGACCCCTAGAGACATCCGGGCATTGTAACTCATTTTTCAACCTCTTTAAATATCTGTCCCCTAATTCCTGCTTCTCCTGATGCAGCTTCAGGAAAATCTGTACAATGGAGAAACACAGCTGATTTCTAAACTCAAATTGTGGTCTGACTACACCAGAAACACCCCAATCATTGACTCAGAGTCTCTAAGGATGGTGCCCAAGTATGAATTCTGCTAGAACCCCCACATAATCCTGAAAAACAGCTAGGTGTGGGAGTAAAAGAACTACATGAACTTTTGAGTTCTTTCAAAGTATGAAGAGTATAGAGTTCTACATGTTTTATATTCCCAGAGAATTAAGAGCCACTTGTCACCCCAGATCTCAGCAGGAACTTATTTATTTCTATGTTAAAAATATTCAAAATGATTTTAACTCCCATTCCACACTCTGGAAAATTGTGCTGGACTCTCAGAGAGTTCTATGAATTCCTTACAGAGCACACCAGCAGTTTCATATTCAAAGAAAGACTTTGAGATTCAGCTAAATCTTGTTACTTGCTCTAAATCTCACATCTGTCGCTTCATATCTGTGTTGTGCTAGTCATGGGAGTCTGTGGCTTTTAGACACAAAGTAGTTAATAATACAAAGCCTGTAGGGTTGAACTTCACTGAAGACAAGGACTACAGAAAGAAACATATTTGGGTTGAGGCAAACTCGTTTTCAAAGGCTCCGAGCCAAGGACAGGCCATTCATTCCACTTCCTCTGTGCTTTCTTCTGTGTGGTGCTCACAGGAGATCTATAACCTAGAAGAACCAGCATAGAAGACATAAACAGACACTCTGAAATGATGGGGAAGTTTAGACGAAGAACTCAGGTAGAAATAAGGTGAAGATAAATAGTAACAGATAGGAAAGCACAGCGTAGGTTGGCAAAGCTCTGGTTTTGCTGGCTCAGAGGGGAGTAGCTGGAAGGAAAGCAACATGAGGGAAGACGGTTCATTTGTGAATGAACAAATCATGTTTGGAACTCTTTCAGGGAAACATGGGAGGCCGGAAGATGGCAAGAGACGAGGAGAACCCCTATGGTAAGAGCCGTGATTACAGCAGCATCATTGTCCCCTCTGACTGAATTGGGGTAAGGCAGGGGCAAGGGGACTAAAGGCATGGCTCAGTTGGTAGAGCTCTGGCCAATGAGTGAAAGCATCATGTAATGAGTTCAAGTCCCGGTCCTGGACCAAACAAAGAATAAAAGGAAAGAATGGGGTGGGAGCTGGGTATCGGGAGCACACACTTATAATCCTACCTGCTCAGGATGCTGAGATCTGAGAAGATCAATTCAGAGCCTGCCCAGGGCAGAAAAGTCCAAGAGACTCTGATGTCAAATTAACCAGCAAAAAGCTGAAGACATAAGTCAAGTGGTAGAGCACCAGCTATGATCCAAAAAGCTAGATTGGCCCTGAGTTCAAGCTTCAGTTCCAACATGGAGAGAGAAAGAAAGAGAGGGGGGGGGTTGTTTTAAAACAGGAAGTACGTATCTAATGTCCCCTTTGTTCTGAACACTCAAAGACTCCAGTTCCCAAGAGAAAGGTGGCTGCGACTGACATCCTGTGACCTTTGCCCTCCCAGGGTCAGAAGGTGAGGTCCAGCAGTTCCCGCAGGAGTCCCAGCTGCGGCTCATCCTGGTTGGGAGAACGGGGACAGGGAAGAGTGCCACGGGCAACAGCATCCTGGGCCAGCAGCGCTTCGTGTCGAGGCTGGCAGCCACGTCCGTGACCAGCACCTGCGAGGCCGGCAGCAGGCAGTGGGCTGGGTGGCACGTGGATGTCATCGACACCCCGGACATCTTCAGCACCCAAGTGCCCAGGAC
>NW_012267518.1:160723-162252 GCF_000151885.1 Dipodomys ordii
GCAGCCATGCCCTGGCCTCCCTGCTGCAGGCCTGTGCCCAGCGCTCTGTCTGGATGAAGGAGGCCCCTCCCCTGCCGCCCCTGCTCTGCTTCTGATTTTACAATCACAGCTGAGAAGCTGCTTGTCTGGGGTCACCTCGTGCTGGTTGACAGGGAATGTGCTGGAGTCCGATGGTCTGAGTCCCTGCTCTGCCCAACACAGTGGAAACAGGTCATGGGCAGCTGTTTTGGCTTTTCTCAGTCATCCTGTCCTTGCCTATAAAATTAGGGTAAGAATCGCTCCTCCTACTCTTAGAGGAAGAACACAAAGGCATAATGCCGCTGTGCATTGTGTGTTGTCATATAATATCTATTGAAATGAACTCCAGGAAATGGAAACAAGAGGTTTTAATTTCTCTGTTCTTTTTGTCTTGTTTGTTCTTCTGTCTTTGGGAGGGTAAGAAAGACACTGAAATGGAGAGACAAAGTGTGAACAAATACAGCAGTGGTACTCAGTAGATACTATGTTGAAAATAAACTATACACCTTCTGGGTAGGGTGCGAGGGAAAAACTGGAAGAGACCAAGGGAAGGGGTAATGTTGTCCAGAAAGAAATGTACTCATTTTGTAACTTATAAAACACTAATCCTTCTGTGCATCACCTTTATAATAATAATTAAAAAGGTTTAATAAAATAGAATGCAGTTATACCTCCAATGACCCTTTTGCTGATGACATAGTGACATTCATTTGATTCAAATCTTTACCCCTGTGTAACTAGCTTGCTAGAATTTATAAGCAGGAAAATTGGCACAGTAAAGTTTTAGCAAACTAAAAGAAAAAAACTAAAGCACAATTCTTCCATCCTGGAGTGTTTCTGAGATTAACTATTCCTCTGAAACCTTCACATCTGGCCGGGCGCTGGTGGCTCACGCCTGTAATCCTAGCTACTCAGCCGGCTGAGATATGAGGATCGCGGTTCAAAGCCAGCCCGCGCAGGAAAGACCGTAAGACTCCTATCTCCAATAAAACCACCAGAAAACCGGAAGTGGCGCTGTAGTTCAAGTGGTAGAGTGCTTGCCTTGAGCTGAAGAGCTGAGGGACAACGCCCAGGCCCAGAGTTCAAGCCCCACGACCGACAAACAAAAAATAAACCCTTCACATCCCGGTCCTCAATATAGTCATGTAATCAGTCATGGTTACAAATGCATATGACCACACAAATCATTAATAAAAATGTCACATATTCACAAAACATGAGTACAATGAGCTCAGTTCCATCACCAAGCTTTGAGAATATTGCCAGGTTCCATGTTTGACAATTCAGGATTCTTGTTTCTGACAACCCAGTTCTCCTTGATTCTTTCGAAGTCAAAAACAGGTTTCATATCATTTTATCTGGAAATATTTAAAAATGTATATTAAAACTAAGAATTTTATTCACTGTTGTCATCATACCAAAAATAAGTCTGTCTTGTTACCAAATGTCCTGCAATCTGTGTTCACAAGGCATTTACAATTTTTATTATTCATTTGTAATGAGTCCAGCAA
>NW_012267518.1:163916-165012 GCF_000151885.1 Dipodomys ordii
GGGAAGGGCTGGCCCTGGAACAAGGGTAGCGGGGAAGGGCTGGCCCTGGAACAAGGGTAGCGGGGAAGGGCTGGCCCTGGAACAAGGGTAGCTGGGAAGGGCTGGCCCTGGAACAAGGGTAGCTGGGAAGGGCTGGCCCTGGAACAAGGGTAGCTGGGAAGGGCTGGCCCTGGAACAAGGGCACAGGGAAGGGCTGGCCCCGGAACAAGGGCACAGGGAAAGGCGTGGAGGCCCCAGGGTGCCTGCTTTCACCCTTGGGCTGCTGTGGACCCAGGGCCACTGACCATCAGGCTAAGATGTCACCGTGGTTTTCTTTCATTGCTTTTATTGTTTCACCTACGTGTCCATATAGATCATCCGATGTTTATCGTCATTGGTTTCTGTCTGATTTGTATGGAAATCAGATCAGAAATTGCTATTATGGTTTTTAAATTTTTTTGTGGACGGTAGCATGTAAGAATTCCGCCTGGGCCCAGCGCCAGTGGCTCACGCCTGTCATCATAGCTTCTCAGGAGGCTGAGATCTGAGGATTGTGGTTCAAAGCCAGCCCAGGCAGAAAGGTCTATGAGACTCTTCTCTCCAATAAACTACCCAAAAAAGCCAGAAGTGGCACTGTGGCTCAAGAAGAATGCTCACCTTGAGCAAAAGAAGCTCAGGGACAGTGCCCTGGCCCTGAATCCAAGCTCTTGGATGGGCCCAAAAGAAAAATTTAACCTAGAACAAAGAAAAGCTGGACATTTGTGAATAAACCCCCTTCAACGGGAGCACGGCTGGGAGTCCCAGTGACCTGGAGAGGGACACAGGCCAACGTGTGGCTGAGCGGGGACTGGCGCTTCAGAGCAGGCTGGGCATGGTGCAGATAGAGGTTTTCTTAAAATGTTTATCTTAATGACAATACTTATGATGTTCACGTGCAAGGAAATGATGTTTGAAAATGACTTTCTAGATTAAATCCATAAGAATATGACACAGAAACTTAGTAGAATACACGGGATACGTAGCAGGCCAGCCCATAAGGTAGGAAGGGGAAGGCCTCCCTACAAATTGGAGTAGTACACAGCTGGCTGGGGAGAGGGAGGGGCAGAGGAGGCCCCAG
>NW_012267519.1:0-44388 GCF_000151885.1 Dipodomys ordii
TTGAAGGTTGTATGTTCTGGATTGCTCTCCTCCTGCCCTAGCCATGAGCCAGTGTGGCCAAGACTGAAAGGCCCTGCAACACCATCCCATCCCCATCATGCCTAGATGTCCTGAAGCAGATCCATGAAGCTTGCCTCCTGGGAACTTTGTGAATACAAGCTCATGAGAAAAGACACAGTTGTCCAGTGATTGGCCTTTGGCACTCTTGTGGCTCTGTCAGATGTTTTTCCTAGAGGCCTGCAGAAGAAGGTGTGTCACTGGGCACCATGGGGTCTCTTCACAAAGGATGTCTCCTGGCTAGTGAGGGCTGTAGTGGAGGGAGGAAAGGTGCAGGTTCACATATGTTCCTCTTCATTCTCAATCATACCATAATCCTTTCAGAGATTTGCTCACAGATGGAAGGAAAATGAGCCTTTTAACAGTGCTCCCATGCTTCCACCTGCCTTCCTACCCACTATTCCACCCCTTCCCCTTCCTGAAGGTGTGAGAGGGCATGTCCTTAGCACTCTCAGGGTAAGGGGCAGTCAATCTCTGCCCAGTGCATCCCTCACGAAGCTGGCATTGCCATGCCCATGTTCTTGAGGGAAGAGCATTGGCCACCTATTTTCAATTCCAAACAGCAGCAACAACAAACAACAGTGGCACAAATTGTCACTCTGGTCAGTTCTTCGGGGCTTTTCACAATGACTGGTAGTTAGCAGTCCTGAATGTCAGGCAGTCATTGAGCAGGACAGCTGCACAATTTATTTCCCACACTTTGGTGAGGCTTGCACTTTAGGCAACAGGCAGTCATCATATTTGAAATTAAAATTGTAACCACATAAAGTTTTCAAGTTACAATCCTACAAACGGTGCCACAGGTGACAAATTAGACCACCAGCTGACAAATCATGCCCACACTTTTCCACATGTGAAGTAAGTGATTTCGTACCACTTGCTACTTACTTGTTTTGCTTTGCCCTTTGTTTTGTTTCGTTTTGTTGTTTTGTTTTCTTTTGGGGTTTTTTAACTGTTTTTTTTTGTCTTTTCTTTTTTGGTACTGGGGATTGAACCCAGGACGTTGCACTTGCTAGGCAAGCGCTGTGGCACTGAGCTACATCCCAGCCCATGTTGTTTTGTTTTCTTTTGGTGGTATTGGGGTCTGAACACAGGCCTTCATGCTTCCAAGGCAAGCACGCTCTCTATCACCTAAGCCATGACCCCTGCCCTTTTTCAATTAATTTTTCTAGTAGTGTCTTGAGTTTTTTTTTCCTGGGTTTGGTCCTGGACCTCAATCCTCCTACCTATGGCCTCCTGCCTACCTGGAATAACACATGCATGCTACAGTGTGTGCCTGTCTGTTGAGATGAGGTTTTTGCTAACTCAAGCCCAACCTAGAATTTGATTCAAAAAGAACTATATTCATTACCCTACTCATAGAACTGTAACCCCTCTGTATAACACCATTATAATAACAAAATTTATTTAAAATAAATAAACGGGTGTAGGATAAATAATGTCCACTTTGCTCTTCTATGTCATGCTTCAGTAGCCAAAGACAAACTTTTGCAACTCCCCTGGCATTGGTACTTTCATATGGGGGAGTGAGTGCACACCATGCACTTCTCAGTCTGGGTATGAGGTATGGAGTCAGTCCTAAATGGGACAGACCTATCAGAGCATCACACTCAACCCACGTACACTGAGCTGCCTAGGTTTCCCTGTGGGAAGGAGCCATGGAATCCAGAATTCAACATTGGCTTTTAATTTGGGAGAAAAGCTCTCAGTATATAGCCGAGTGGCCTCAAATTTGGAAATCTCGCTCTGTGTGTGTGTGTGTGTGTTGGTGTGTTTGTGTGTGGTACTCTATTCGGGGCTGAACTCAAGGCATGTGTGCTGTCCCTTAGGGTTTTTTTTACTCAAGCCTGGGGCTCTAGCCTTTGGCAATGTCTCTACTGCCAGTTTTTATTGGTTAATTGGACATAAGTCTCCTGTACATTTCTGCGTAGGATGTCTTGAACGTGATAACATCAGATCTCAGCCTCTGGAGTAGCTGAGACTACAGGCATGAGCCACCGGTACTTGGCTATAAATATATCAAAGGTGTGCTCTAAGGCAACTACAGGAAGGACAGGTTTTCACATATTGCTTACATCCATACAGTTACTCTCAAGAGTCTATATGCCACACATTTACTTGAGTACTAGGAAGGTGTTTTGATATGATTACATTCCAGAATGAGTTCTTTCATGTTGGGGATAGGGAAATAAAGAAACATATGAGTGAAAGCTTAAGTCAGGTAATGAATATAGTTCTTTTTGAATCATGTAACCCCTCCCCTTGCTATCTCCCAGTTTTTCCTTCCTGTCCTCACCCACAAGTTGTATAATTCATTTTCCACATAGTGTCTAGTAAGCACCACTGGTGAATTTGTTCACTCTTTGTCTGACCTTTTCTATAAACATTATTTCCTCAAATTTCTTCTAATCAAGGCTTGTCTCCATAACCTTGTGCATATCCATGAATGAAGTGAGATAAGCATAAGCAACACCATATACTTGTTAGGTTTTAATTAGGTTAACCAAGCAGAATGAAGCCACATTCCAGAATGAGTTCTTTCATGTTGGGGAAAGGGGAATAAAGAAGGATATGAGTGAACGCTTTCTCTTGTAGCTTCCAGTCATTTTTGTCTCCCGTGTATATTCTTCCATGTATTTTCGGTAATGGGAACAAGTGAAGGTTTCCCCAAATCGCTTACATTATCTTTATCTAAAGCAAGAGTGTTTTCATGACTTCACAAGGAACAGCAAGGAGTGAAGGCTGTGCCATATCATTTATGTCCATATGGTTTTTCTCCATCATGTATTCCTTGATTCAGAAGGTGCTTAGACCAGAGAAGGTGTTCAATGCTTATGTGCATAACTTTTCCTCTTCAGTGTGAGTTCTTTCATGTGCCTGATGGTGAGAGAGTTATATGAAGGCTTTCTAACACTACTTACTCCTATAGGATTTCTCTCTAGGGTGAGTCCTTTTGTGTTTTTGAGGGTAACAGGGAAGAATAAATGCTTTCCTACATTGCTTACATTTATTGGTTTTCCCTCCAAGGTGAGTACTTTGATGCCCTTGAAGGGTACTGGAGTTAGGGAATGATCTTCTACAATGCATACATTCATGGCAGTGTTTAACTTCAGTGTGAATTTCTTCATGTCTGTGAAAAATACCTAGAATATCCATAGGATTTTCTACATTGTTTAACTGTAAATGGATTTTCCTCATTGTGCATGTTATAGCTGATTTGACCATGATGAAATTTCCTTCAGGCTCTCCACATATTCCTGATAACCAGTGGATATATCTGTCCTGTGTAAGGTCTGAAAGGGATACCAATGGATGTATGAACGATGATGGCTTCTCCACACACATAAGTTTTTGAAGGGTGCTAGTCCAGGTAGGGCTTTCTTATTCATACTATGCCCTGGATTCTGCTGGAAGGCTTCTTCACATTGACTCTCTTGCTCAAGTTCATGGAGTCACTCTAAAATTTTAGTTCTTATGTCTTCCCTAGGATTTTTATAGTTAACTTCAGTGTTTTCTTTTTCCTGCTTCTCTTCTATAGAAGCCAGGTTCACCAAAGTTCCAAAAATCACCTCTGTTGAATATCTTCGGAGAAAGATTTAACAAAGTCCATTCTACCAGAGTGAAATCTATGGACACACCCTCAAAGTTCACAATCTCCATTTGCCCCTTGTTGTGCATGCCGGTACCCTCACTTATGTCCTGAGAGTCAATGGACACCAAAAACACTGCAGAGCCACGTTTGAAAACAATATGAAGCAGATCTATGACTCAAGTAGTAGAGAGTGCTAGCTTTAAGTGAAAAAGTTAAGAGACAGACAATGCCCAGGTGTTGAGTTCAAATACCAAGACCCACACTGTGAAAGTGGTAGCCTTGCATTCTTCTTCATATAATGGAAACTATCCACACCCACACCACTCCCCCTGCCACCATCCATTTAGCTACTTATCACACTACAGCCAATGGCTCCTCAATGTAAATGTAGCTGAAGAAATAAAGACTCTGAGCACCCAGGCTCATGCCTGTGAACCCAGAGACTCAGGAGGTGGAGACCATGATTCAATGCCAATCTTGGTAGAATGTTGGCAAAAAACCTCATCTCAACAGACAGGCACACACTGTAGCATGCATGTGTTATTCCAGGTAGGCAGGAGGCCATAGGTAGGAGGATTGAGGTCCAGGACCAAACCCAGGAAAAAAAAACTCAAGACACTACTAGAAAAATTAATTGAAAAAGGGCAGGGGTCATGGCTTAGGTGATAGAGAGCGTGCTTGCCTTGGAAGCATGAAGGCCTGTGTTCAGACCCCAATACCACCAAAAGAAAACAAAACAACATGGGCTGGGATGTAGCTCAGTGCCACAGCGCTTGCCTAGCAAGTGCAACGTCCTGGGTTCAATCCCCAGTACCAAAAAAGAAAAGACAAAAAAAAACAGTTAAAAAACCCCAAAAGAAAACAAAACAACAAAACGAAACAAAACAAAGGGCAAAGCAAAACAAGTAAGTAGCAAGTGGTACGAAATCACTTACTTCACATGTGGAAAAGTGTGGGCATGATTTGTCAGCTGGTGGTCTAATTTGTCACCTGTGGCACCGTTTGTAGGATTGTAACTTGAAAACTTTATGTGGTTACAATTTTAATTTCAAATATGATGACTGCCTGTTGCCTAAAGTGCAAGCCTCACCAAAGTGTGGGAAATAAATTGTGCAGCTGTCCTGCTCAATGACTGCCTGACATTCAGGACTGCTAACTACCAGTCATTGTGAAAAGCCCCGAAGAACTGACCAGAGTGACAATTTGTGCCACTGTTGTTTGTTGTTGCTGCTGTTTGGAATTGAAAATAGGTGGCCAATGCTCTTCCCTCAAGAACATGGGCATGGCAATGCCAGCTTCGTGAGGGATGCACTGGGCAGAGATTGACTGCCCCTTACCCTGAGAGTGCTAAGGACATGCCCTCTCACACCTTCAGGAAGGGGAAGGGGTGGAATAGTGGGTAGGAAGGCAGGTGGAAGCATGGGAGCACTGTTAAAAGGCTCATTTTCCTTCCATCTGTGAGCAAATCTCTGAAAGGATTATGGTATGATTGAGAATGAAGAGGAACATATGTGAACCTGCACCTTTCCTCCCTCCACTACAGCCCTCACTAGCCAGGAGACATCCTTTGTGAAGAGACCCCATGGTGCCCAGTGACACACCTTCTTCTGCAGGCCTCTAGGAAAAACATCTGACAGAGCCACAAGAGTGCCAAAGGCCAATCACTGGACAACTGTGTCTTTTCTCATGAGCTTGTATTCACAAAGTTCCCAGGAGGCAAGCTTCATGGATCTGCTTCAGGACATCTAGGCATGATGGGGATGGGATGGTGTTGCAGGGCCTTTCAGTCTTGGCCACACTGGCTCATGGCTAGGGCAGGAGGAGAGCAATCCAGAACATACAACCTTCAACATGCAATGCCACTCTTTATTGTCAGAACAAACAGCCAACTTCAATAAGGAAAATAGGGAGGACAACGGTTGGCCCTTGGGGAAGTTATGTCAGCTGGCCTGTAAGGTAACTTTAGCTTCATGGTCAAAAAGGCCCCCAACTCCAGTCACAGTTGAGAGAGAGGGGGGGGAGGAGGGAAGGAGGGAGGGAAGGAGGGAGAGAAGAGGGAGAGAAAGGGAGAGAGGGAGAGGGAGGGAGGGAGAGGGAGAGAGAGCCCACTATGTGAATGAAGAGGAAGATGACATCCAAGGCCTCCTTTTAGGGCTTTGGTTTGAAGGCCTCCTGTGGGATCTTGCCCTCGTTCTGGAAGAAAGGAATTGGGATGTCAGAGGAGCCAGATGTCCTGAATTCCATCCCCATGCCACCTAGCCACCACCTTCCTGAAGGCCAGAGACATCCATCTTTTTTGCCCACTTAACTGCCAGGCCTCACCTGGAACTTAATGAAGATCTGAGCAGCTCTGTTGTAGTCCCATGCATTGTCCATAAGGCACCTGTGGAGGGAGAGGCACAGGATTACTAGCACAGGACGGACACACCAAACACAAAACGCTGCCACTTAAGCCAGTGCTACCCATTGCTGGAACTCATGGCCAGAGTGAGCACCACTGTAATGATGAAGATCACTGGAAACCAAAGTGTCCATCACTGACATTCACGGTCAGCAGAGCTCAGCACAGTGGTTCAAGCCAGTCATCTTATCTACTTAGGAAGTGGAGATTGTGGGACTGTGGGACTGTGGCTCAAGGCAAGCCTGGGCATAAATGTTGGTGAGACTCCATCTCAACCAGTGGCCCAGCATGGTGGTGGCTCACCCATTATCCCAGCTATGGCAGAGACACTGGTGGCTGGGTACAGCAGCACATACCTGTCATCTCCAGCAACACAGTGAAGTACAAATAGGAGTGGCCAGAATGGCCTGGGCATAAAGTGAGACTTAACCTCAAAAATCAAGGCAAAAAGAGGCTGGAGGGATGGCCACCAAGTGATAGGAGGCATGGCCTCAGAACACCTGCCTAGCAAGTGTGAGGTCCTGTGTTCAAACCCCAGTACTGCCAGGAGTAAAAAATAAAAATAAAAATGAAGAATTTAAAGCCAAAGAGGAGACATGTTCAAATGAGCGAAGGGGCTTAATTTAACACACCAGTTTTCAAAAGGTGCTCAAGGAAATAATGGTACAAATGGGAGTGTAAAGATTTTTTTCTAAAAAATCCCAACTATTCATCAATTGAGATATAAGACCTATTCTGTGGTTTTCTAGGATATTCACAATATTGTGTAGTCATCCCACCTATCTTGTTGCCAGACAGCTTTATCGCCTCAAAACCAAAACCTGGCCAAGCATTAAGAGATTACTTGGCTAGTGTCCTCACACTTCTCTAAGACTCTGGAAAATTTGAATCTGCCTTCAGTCTCTATGGAATTATCTATTTCTTGAAATTTTGTATAAATGTAATCATTCAATATTTGGCCATTCATGACTGGCTTTGTTCACTCAGCACAAAGTCTTCAAGGCTCACGTGGTGAACGTAATTTTTCCCCCATTCACTTGGATCTTCAAAAATTTTCAGCCACAATTTTGCAGGTTTCAGATGATAAGATTGGCTTCTTTTGTTATATTTGTCCTTAAGTGTTTTACTCTTCCTGATGCTTCTGTAACCTGACTTGTTTTCTTTAATTCACTGTTGGACTGCTCATTCCAAGTACACAGAATCAGAAATGATTTTTGTACAATGTTCTCTTATTCTACAACTTTGCTGAATTTGCTTATTAGTTCTAGTGGTTTGTTGTGATAGAGTCTTTGGATTATCCACAGAGAAGGCAATGTTATTTGAGTACTACATTATTTCAAGAAGACTTAACGTATGTAGGTACAAAACTGCACCAAAGTAACATCATTTTCTCATGCCTGCCCTTAAAAAGATAAAACATATCCACCCAGACACTTTCCTAAATCTCCCATGAGTCCCCATTATTCATGTTCCTGCTGTCTCAACTGCCTCTTCCTCCATCCAGATGTATCCCCGACACTCACTTCTCAGACCAATCGAGTTTCATCCCAGACTGGATGGAGAATGTCTGCACCATTTCACATTGCACTTGAGAGAGGGTGGGCCTCGGGCTGGGACCCACGAGGGACGCGATGCTGCCTGAGACCTCCTCAGAGGTGGTATCCCTCACAAACAGCTGGTCATTCATGATGCACAGACTGGAGGAAAAAGAGTTCCTGAAACCACCAGATAGGCAGAGGGCAGCCCGACCCACCTCCCACCCCACTGCTTCAAACAGAATCCTTTGTAACCACTGCCACGCAAGAAACAGATTCATTCCCTCTCCCTATTTCACATGATATCAAGACTCCTTGGCTGTTTGGTATCCACAGAGCCCACCCTGGGAGAGATTGTCAGGTTCATAGGGTCTGCAGATGTAATCCCAATGCATGTATCCTACACAGCGGCCCAAAGGCCCTGGATACTCTTGCTCCCATTCGTAGTGGAAGAACTGAGTCACGAAGAAGTCAAGTAATTTGGCCAGAGTGACAGTTAGTGAATACTGGGGATCGGGAAGAGAACTAGTTTGTATTCCAAACTTCAGAGCGCCCCTTCTCTTGACCATTGGCCTAGACTGATCCTTGGATGTACCTCTTGACTCTCCATCATAGAATACCCCGTGGATGGTGCCACTACAATCCCACTCCTCTGACCCGGGGCTGGGATGGATGTTCCCACCCACAACACAGCACAGCATGTTAGGACACTTACTTTGTTCCGCTGCCAGGGATAGCAATGAAGGTCCGAGTGAAGGCACGGATAGAGTCCTGTGAATTTCCCCCTGCTTCTAGGACAGTAATACCCCTCCCTTAGAGCTGCACATTCTCGACATATTCACACAGTATTCCCCAGCTGAAGTCTTACACTGAAGGTGGGGGGTGGGGTGGGGGAACAGGTCTGGAAAATTGCTATAACTTGGATTCAGCAGGACATGGTGGGAATTGGAAGGCAAAATTAGGAATCGTCTGCTACTGGTGGTGGGACCAGGACCAGTGAAATAAACACTTCCAATATTCACTCGGTTCCTCATTCCCATCTGCCAGAGAGATGTGTTTAATTAGCCCCATTTTGCACTTGGGGAAACGGAGAGGTTGAGTAACTGAACTGAGTCCAAGGACACAGAAGAAGGGACTGGAGTGAGAGCCCTCAATGCACAGAGCCCGTGTCCCTAATGCCTAAGTGACAGGGCAGACACGCATGGACCTAGGTCAGACCTAAATGGTTTTAGGGTATGGGCAGGGGCAGGGGCAGGGGAATGGAGGGGCAAGAATGGAATGGAATGGAAAGGCACAGAATCTGGGAAGCTGGCAGGGCCATGGGTGGGGAGATGCCCACTCAGGGGAGGGAGCAGAAGGGGATCTGGAGAAGGAATACTATAGACACTCACCTTCCCTGAAGAGTCCATTGACAGAGAAGCAGATCATCTTTTCCTGAAAGGGAATTAACACAGGAGCTCAGGATCCTGCTTAACTTCCAACCAACTCCAGCTCTCTGGAACTGGCTGAGAGGAAGCAGGTGCTCACCGTCTGGAAACACATGTCTATTATAAATGAACTGAGATCATGCTGGGTTTTGGGCAACAAACAGAGGGAGTCCACAATGTCTTGTTTCCTGTGTTTCAGCAGCTTCTGCTGCATATCTGTAGAGAAGCAGTGATCATTGGGCTGCCGTACCTTGGCCCTTGGGCCCTGAGACTGTCCCCTTCTCACTCCCTTTCCCTGCCCAGTCTTCCCCATCACACAATTACAGGGGTCCTTAAGAGTGTTCAGATTCCTGCTGTGCTTGAAGTACAGGCTCAAGCAGCTCCTACGAGATAAAAGGAGGAACAAGAGGTGGTGGTCCAGTCAGTGCAGTGTCCCAGAAGCTAGGGGTGCCACGTGGCTGCAACCAGAGTCAGAGCTGTGATACTCACGGTCCTGGGTTGCCGGCACTGGCAGGGACAGACACAGAGAAGCAGGCCTCATCATGGTAAGCACCGAGGAGATTCTGACGATCTCCACTGTCATAGACAGAGTAATACCTGCCGGAGGAGGAGGGTGGGGATGAGGTGGGGGCAACAGGGACAGGCATTTGCTGTGATCTGAAACCCAAATGAGACCCAACACTTCCTATGATCAGGCCTGTGCCAAGGTGCCCCAGGTCCTTGGCCAAGCCTTCTTCTTCCTGGTCCTCGGGGCACTCACTTCTTCAGGAACTGTAAAACTCTCTCCTTTAGATCCTCATCTGCATCCTCTTGCTGGAACAAAAAGTGATTTAAACGATGTAGCTTGATAAAGCCACCACCTCCCCACTCCCGGCCAGAGGACAAGCATCCTCAACATCTCTTGGTCCTCTTCCTCACCCTGCTGGGGTTCATCAACCAGCGAGCATCAGTGCCAGGGGCAACGGGTGGGTTGAATTGCTGGCCATCCTGAGGAAGGGAAGAGAAGATCTACAGCGCATGCTAGGGGGTGATAGTGGGTGCACAGGGAGGTGAAGAGGCCCAAGGGGGAACAGTGACCAGAGTTTGGGCATGAGACGGCTGTGGAAACTGCACAGGTGAGATTCCAGTGGGCAGCTCAATTGTGGGTGTCCTGGAACTTTCTACCGAGTTTGTTACATGCAACCTGCGTGTGCAACATGTGCCTGTGTGAAAGCACTCATGGAAACCTTTTTTCCACCAGGGACAATATTCATGTCTTTTTTGGGAGGGCACATCATCCAAAATGGATGGTGGAGTGGTGGAAACATGTAACCTAGACAAAAAAGCAAAAGGTTTGGGGGCAGGTGTGGGGGTTATGTTCCTGGGGAACAGGAAACCATGATGAAGGTAAGTACTTACCAGCCATAACAACTGGGGGAAGTAATTGTGGATGGCCCTGTCCAAAAACAAAAAACAGAAAACAAAACCCAAATTGGAGCGACAGTTTGAAGTCGTTCTGTCCTTTTTCCCACTGGCTCTCCTTCTTGCTCTCCTCCTGCTCCTTCCAGCTGGATGTTCTCACCTACATAGCTCTTATCCGGGGCCACAGGAAGCACAAATGGGAGCCCAGGCTCCAGGGCCTCTACTTCCACCCTGTTTCCTGTCCTCTCCTCTCCTTCCTTTTCTCTGAGTCCCCACAGAAGGCTCCATAGGGAGCAGGGAATGCAGTGAGGACCCAGGGCTCTGTTCTGCCTCATCGCTGGGTGTCCCGTATTCAGCAGGGCATGGCCTAGCCAGGCCAGGTGAATGAAGCAGGGCTGAAGAGGTGAGGGAAGGAGGGAAGGGTGGGTAAAGCAGATGATATCCACAGAAAAGAAGAAAACGTAGTGAGGAGACATGAGGCGATAGAGTGGGTGTGGGGTACACAGGAGACTGGTGACAAAGGAGAAAGCAAGAAAAAGCAAAGGGAAAGGAAAAGGGGAAGGGGAAGGGAGAGGCCAAAGGGAAAGGAAAAGGGGAAGGGAAAGGGGAAGGTCAAAGGGAAAGGGAAAAGGAGCATCCCTCCCTCCCTCCAACTCTGGTGCTGAAGCACACATTGAGCCGGGGATAGGAACCAAAGCTTCTTTGGAGTCAGAAGTTGTTCTTCAAAAGATTTAGGCATGAAGGGTCAGGCCCCAGCACACCATGGGTTAGAGGGCATGTGGGCCCCTCTCTGTGGACATTGTCTCGCTCCCATACACAGGTCTCTGCATACCCGTGCCTCTGATGCATCTGTGCCCCGCCCACAAACCACACTTGTCTTGGGATACCCAGGATCTTCAGGAGCAGGTAGAATGATGTGACATGACATGGAGTGAGGGGGCGGGTAGGCAGTGCTCCTGAGAGGCCCACCCTTCCATTCTCAAGCTCCTCTGCCCTCTGCCTTCTACTCCTGCTTCAGAAGCCGCCTGCTTGCCCACTTCTGGATCCTTGATCTAGGGAGCCCGGGTTTCTCCCCAAGGAAGGCAGAGTTCCCAGCGATGGCCCAGAAGAAGATTTCACAATGGCAGCCATCTTTGTGGCTGAGGGCTTCCGTCCCCAGCCTGGGGCAGGACAGCCTCCATGTTTGTCTGGGACAGGCAGGGGACCTGTCAGGATAGGGTAGGAAGGCCAGCCTCATTTGGGTGAGGCATGCAAATGCAAAGCTGGACTGGCAGAGGCCCCATTGCCCAGAGGTAGGAAGCACTGCAGCTCAGGCTCACAGGGGGGCAAAGGTCCCCAGGAAGGGGGACTGGCATTACCAGCTATTACCGACCTTTGATAAGCAGATTGGTCTTGGAAGGTCCTGCACAGTGGGTTCCCGTCTAGCCACAGCTCATCCAGCTTCAGCCCTTTTACCTTGTTCAGCTCTAAGACTGACCTCAGCTGAGGGAGACAAGGAGGGGGCAGGTAAGCAGTCTCAGGGAAAGACACTCCTGGGGCCCTGCACTCACAGCCCCCACCCTCACCCACAGGTTCCTTTGCCTGTTTCTTGCCCCCACCCAATGCATGTCAGCACCCACTCTCAACCCAAATGTCATCTGGCTCTCCATCTCACCTGGTTTCGGGAAAGGTCCAGAATCCTGATCTCGGGGCCACTGTCTACAATGTCACATAGGGCATCCAGCCGATAGAGTTTGTTGTTGCTCAAGTTCAAGTACGACAGCTTTAGGGGAGGGAGAGTTAGGGCAATGATTGCCATGTAGAGCCTGGGACACACACCTGCCCTGCACCTCATCCCTTCCAAGTCCAAGTCCATGACTGACTCCAACGAACAGCATCCCTGGGCCCAGGGCCTCACCTCAGGGAAACTGTTTTGAATGATCTGCACGGCGATGGTCAGGCAGTGTCTTCGATTCAGGACGAAGTCGATATCATGGTCCATCAAATCTTTAAGAAGTGGAGAAGGGAATCAGAGTGTTGAGAGGGGCCCAGACAGAACAGCACCAGCACAGAACCCTCCCCCAGTTACCATCCCTACATCTTCCTCTGAAGCAGATCACTCTGCCCCTCATGTACCTTAGCACTACTCTTATCAGCTGTACCTGGGTCAAAGCGGAGCTTCTGGAGGTCCAGAGCTTGCTCTTCGATATCGTATCGTTTCTTCATGGTCAGCTATAGAGACAGAGAGAGGCTCCCTAGGCTCTGAGTGTCATGATGACAGGGAGTCATGATGATCAGAGAGTCGGGGGAAGGAGAGAGAGGTGGGGCTGGGACCTGACACACACTGTGCCTTTTGTCTGCATTAATTACCTTTATCTGCTCTATTTGTTCGTCCGTAAACTTGTACCTCACTGAGTAGGGTACAAAAGAAGGACAGACAAAGAGAGATACCTGTGTGAAGGAGAGGTGGGTTCAGCATCAAGACCTCTACACCCAAAGATGCCCACCAGCCCTTAGCCCATCTATCCTCACTCCCCTAGGCCCAGGTACCACCAATGCCCACAGCACACACCTTTTGACTCTTCTCACCACGGATCTTGTAGCAGATCTCCCTCAGTGCCTCGGCAACACTGGCACCCTCGACAAAAAACTGGGCCCAACTTCTGTCATAGTGGAACTAAAAAGCAGAAGCAATGTTGTCAGAGGCCAAGGACCCGTGCCTGGCCCTGGCCTGTCCCCATCCCGTGACCACCACCCAGATGTCTTCACCATCCTCTCTTACATCGACTGGGGTAAAGGGCACACTGCAGTAGCTCTGGATTGAATTCATTAGCCATGTCTTGTCATATCTTCTCCCACAGGGGATCTAAGGGTAAAAGGAAGGAGCAGCCAGAAAGAAGAGATGCAAAGGGGACAACATGGAGTCAAGATGGAGAACACACCCAGGCAGAGTGTTCTTACCCAACATAGCTCACTTTAAAGGACTACGAATAGGTGTGTGTGTGTGTGTGTGTTTGTGTGTGTGTGTGTTTGTGTGTGTGTGTGTGTGTGTGTGTGTATGTGTTTGTGTTGGTGCTGGAGCTTGACCTCAAGGCCTGGGCCCTATCCCTGAAATTTCTCTGCTCAGGGCTAGCGTTCTACCATTTGAGCCACTGCTCCACTTTCACCTTTTTGGGGGGTTAATTAAGACATAAGTCTCACAGACTTTCCTGCCTGTATGGCTTCAAACCCTGATCCTCAGGTATTAGCCTCCTGAATAACTAAGATTACAGGCTGGAGACCTTGGTGCCTGGCTGGTTCCTTTGTTTTTGTGCCACTATTTTTTTCTCCCAATAACCATGACTTGGTATTCAATGCAATTCTCCTTCTCTTCATTGTCAGAACATTCTACCCAATAAACACCATGCCAAGACACGCACCTTGACCATGAACCAGTCCTGCATTGCTCCTTTTACCATGTCCTGTTGCATCGCTCCCTCTCCATGTTGTCTATCCATCCCTGCAGCGTTGTCCAATTGGTCTCCATTATGCCAATTGCTTCTCCACCTGTTCTGTTGGTTGGCATAAGGCGGGCTGGGAAAGGGAGAAAAGGAAGATGTTTGTAAATGCCAGGAAATCCTCCTGATGCTCACTTGCTACACTGTGATACAAGGAATGCCAATGGGATTCTGTTCTACCAGAATCCTACCCCCACCATTCCTCCATTTCTCAGTAAAGGAAGACCCCAGAGAGCGAAAGTTGCAAAGTCCCCGGGGCTGCTACATGCAAACCAGGCTGCCTTACCGTCTGCTTTGTGGGTCATTAGGGCTCTGAAACATGTCCACATTTCCGTCATCATTTTGCAAGTTGGAAGCTGGAGAAGCATACCCAGTATGATGACCATTCCTCCTCCTAAAATTACCATTGGAAGCACTCCCACTTCTCCCTCCAGAAAACTGGCTACTGTTTCTGTACCCTGAAGTTGGGAACAACAGCACAAGTTTAAAGATACATCCATAGCCAGGCACCAGTGGCACGTGGCTGCAATCCTAGCTACACAGGAGGCTGACATCTGAGGAACATGGTTTGAAGCCAGCCCAGGCTGTAATGGCTGTGAGACTCTTATCTCCAATTAACCACCAAAAGGCTGGAAATGTAGCTATAGCTCGAGTGGTAGAGCACTAGCCTTGAGCAAACATCTCAGGGACAGCACCCTGGTTCTGATTTCAAGCCCTAGGACTGACATACAGATATCGCCATACTCTGCTGACCAGGTACCACATCATGGACTGACACCATGGCAGGACAAGCAAAACTGCCAATCTGAGCTGGGCACTGGTGGCTCATGCCTTATAAATGTAGCAATTCAGCAGACTGAGACCTGAGAATTGAGCTCCAAAGCCTTTACATTGCTCCTTCACCTGATATTTTGAACACAGCAGGAAGAGTGATTTTTTTGGGAGGGGGGAGGGTCCGGACATGGGGCCTGAACTCTAGGCCTGGGCGCTGTCCCTCAGCTCTTCAGCTCAAGGCTAACGCTCTACCACTTGAGCCACAGCGCAACTTCGGGCTTTTTTTTTCTGCGTATGTGGTGCTGAGGAATTGAGCCCAGGTCCTCATGCATGCAAGGCAAGTGCTCTACCACTTGAGCCACAGTGCCACTTCCAGCTTTTTTCTTTTTTTTTCTTTGCTTATATGGTGCTGAGGAATCGAACCCAGAGCCTCATGCATGCAAGGCCAGCGCTCTACCACTGAGCCACCTTCCCAGCCCTGATTTTTGTTTTGAAGAAAGACAAAAGAAGGAATCAAGCAAGCTAGAAACGACTGAAGGAAGGAAGGAAGGGATGGAGGGAGGGAGGGAGGGAGGGAGGGAGGGAGGGAGGGAAGGAGGGATGGAAGGAGGGAGGGAAGGACAAGTGACATCTTGTCATTTCACTGTGAAAATACTCTAAGACTGTCTTTGAAGCTAAAGAACATGTCTTAAGTGCAATGAAGTCAATAATGAGGCTCAGAAGTGCTGCCCACAAAGAACATTACTAGGAGCATTTGGATTATGCCAGGAAACGAATGCATTTTCCTCAAAGTTGATAGACTACAGGGAAACATCAAGTCATTATGTATAGTCTAACAAGGTCCATTTATGAAGCCAGGATAGAGTCAGAGTCATTGTGAAGAGCCAACATGGCTTCACAAATACCAGCACTGAGGGGCAAGTGTAAAAGTGAACTGCCTAAAAGCTGCTGTCTCAGGCAAGGCCTCTGCTTAAAATCACACAGGACAGTGGGCATATGATGAAAAGCCACAGAGTAAACTGGGAGTAGTGTAGTGCTACTGGTAGAGCATCTGCCCAGCAACAAGAGGCTATAAGTTCAAACTCCAGTACAAAAAGAAGGAAAAGCCAAAAAGAAGGAAAAGGAGGAGGAGAAAGAGGAACAGGAGTAAAGAGAGGTAGAGAAGCAGTCAGGGGAGGAGCAGGAAGAGGACAAGGATGAAAGATGAAAGAGACTGAGAAAGAGGAGAGAAGAGGGAAGGGGGAAACTGTGCACAGAGGGGAGAGTTAGGGAGGGATGTGGATGGGGAAGAGGCAACAAAGAGAAAATAACTCATAAGCTCCCATGCACTGACTGAATGCCTGCATCTCAGTCAAATCTCTGGCTCCTGGTTGTGCTGCCTGAAAAAAAGGCAATACCAAGAGCCTCTCATGAGACAGCCTAGTATCATTCACCTTCAGGTTCCACCATGTACTAGCAGCTGTCCCTCCTGCACAGTGACAACAGTGAATCTCCTCTATGACACCATATATGATCCTATGCCATTTCTTTTGTCATTCTGGAATTCTGCCTACATCATCGTGCTTCTGAACACATGGCAAGAATATCCCTGTTATGGCAGGCAAAAACTAAAATAAGAAATGAATCGCGGGGCGCCAGTGGCTCATGCCTGTAAGCCTAGCTACACAGGAGACTGAGATCTGAGCATTGTGGTTCAAAACCAGCCCAGGCAGAAAAATCCATGAAACTCTTATCTCCAATAAACCGCCAGAAAACTGGAAGTGGCACTGTAGCTCAAGTGGTAGAGCGCTAGCCTTGAGCTGAAGAGCTGAGGGACAGCGCCCAGGCCCAGAGTTCAGGCCCCACGACCAGACCCCCCCAAAAAATAATAAAAAAAAGATGTGCTTTTGTGTGTGTGTGTGTCTGCGTGTGAGTCTGTGTGAGCGCATAGGTCGTGCACGCATGCACTACTCCTACAGTTTTAGATCAGGGCCTGGCCATTTTCTGTGGCTTTTTTTTCTTAAAGGCTAGCACTCTACCACTTGAACCACAGCTCCACTTCATTTTTCTTTTAGTGGTTAATGGGAAATATGGGCCTAACAGACTTTCCTGCCCAGGCTGGATTTGAACTGCAATCCTCAGATCTCAGCCTCCTGAGTGGCTAAAACTACAGTTGTAATTTTCTGGCACCTGGCTTAAGAGCAGTAAGTGATTTCTTAGTGAGAATAGATTATAATTGTTGCACTCATGAACTCCACCATTCTTAGTGAAGTACAGCAAAAGGTTCTTCAAAGGGTAAAGATTTTCTCTGTGCACGTTTTTACCAAACATGTTCTGAAGAATATTAGTTACCTCAAAGGCTCTGTGGAAAAATACTCCATTCCTATGAAGCTGAAGAAACTTTCTCTCCCTGAGAAATTCCTGTTGCCTCTCAGCATAGCATACCACAGAAAAAAAATTCTCAAAGTATGGAAAGTTATTTACCTTCATCCCTCTTTGCCCCATACTTCCTTAGATTAGAAGACATTTCTCTTGTAGCTGTTTCTTGAGCCTAGTTTTCTGCAGAACGAGCTTGCAGAAATGAGAGAGAAATAAAGTAGATAATTTAAGCTACACCATTAATATAATGTGCCACAAGCAAAACTTTCCTTTAGCCATCAGACAAGTAATACTTAAAACCCCACAAATGTGAACACCACCTTGCTATTTTCTCAAATTTATTCCTTCAATACCACTCTCCCCACATACCAAAACCATCACCAATGATTGCATGTGATTTTTTTTTAACACTGAGAATGTGTACCAAAATTTTCTACACAAGGAAGAGAAGAGAGAGGGGGGCATTAGGAAGGAATCCAAGAAGGAATGATTAGAAAATCAGTGATGACTCAACAATATTTTGTGAAGGGACTCCTTTCAGAGGCCTTAAACAGAAAAGGATAGTCATCCCACAGTGAAATGTACCATGAAATTCTACAAATTCTAATTAACTGTAAGAAATTCGAAAACTTGGGTTCAAAGTCCATTGTTATTTACTTTATGATTTATTTCTTTGTCTACTGCTCTGGATTAGCTAGGATTACATGTATGAATCCCCTTTTGCCAGGCATTTTGTTTTTTGTTTGCTTGGAAGCGTGGTCACTTTGTTTAGCCGTACATTCCCTGGAACTCACAATCCTCCTGACTCAGGTTGTATACACTAGTGTGCACTGCCACTACCACTGTCCCCGCTAATTTGGACAGTTTCCCTTAAAATATCACTTATTAAAGGTTTCTCTGCCTCCTTTGGCACTCTCTCCTGCTCCATCCACTCCTCCCCCAGTGTACAAAGAGAGAATGTCTAGTGGGAATGTAAGTCAGACAACTAGGAAAATAAGGATGCAATCAAGTAGCGAAATAAAACACATCAGATTTGGAATCATCTGTAGGAAAAAGGCACCTACCATGTCTCTAGTGCCCTTCAAAACCTCAGAGCACAGTGAGACCAAAAGCAGATACTCTTAGGGAACACAAAGGTGTAATGCTTAAGTGCCTCTTCATATTTATATAATGTAGATATCAAAACGGATTCCAAGACATGGAAACAGATCTCTCCTCCCCCCCTCTCTCTTTTTCTTCCTTTCCTTTTTAGTTTTTGATGATTCTGTTTTCATTATAGATGGTGAATTCAGGTGTGTATCTTCGGGAAGGTTGGGGGGGGGGAAGGGTAGAGAACTCGAGGGAAATAGGGTGAAAAACTGCAGCAGTGGAGCTTACTAGACACTGATGAATGTGAACTATACAGCTTGTGGGTGGGTAGAGACAGGAGGGAGGAAGGGACAAGGAGAGAGAGTGAAGGAACAGTGTAGGAAGCACAATGTACTCATTACCCAAGTCGTGTAACTTAATCCCCCTGTACATCACCTTTATAGTAACAGCAAAGTAAATTAATTAGAAACAAAAACAAAAACCTTACAGCCAGCCAGGTGCTGGAGGCTCATGCCTGTAATCTTAGCTAATTAGGAGGCTGAGATCTAAGGATCACAGTTTGACCCCAGCAGAGGCAGAAAAGTCCTTGAGACTCTTAACTCCAATTAACCAACAGAAAAAAAAAAAAGAAGAAGAGTGGCACTGTGGCTCAAAGTAGTGGAGCGCCAGCCTTGAGTGAAAATGCTTGAAGACAAAGCCCAGAAGCTGAGTTCAAGCCCCACGTCCAACTTAAAAAATCAAAACAAAAACAAAACAAAACAAAACAAAACACTCCCTTTGAGCCACCAACTAACCACCACAAAACCAGAACAGTGGTGTGGCTCAAAGCGATAGAGCGCAAGCCTTGGGTGAAAAAGCTTGGATTCAAAGCCTAGGCCCCAGTCCAAGCCTCAAAACAGAGGCGCCCTCCTCCCCCTCCCCTCCCCCACAAAACCCCTCAGAACCAGTTAGGGGCAGTTTTCTACTCCAAGGCTCTTCTAGAGCCTCTCCCTGGAGAGGCGGCCAGTGAGGGTCTAGTCCATAAACTCCTGCCCTTCCTCCAGCCGCCGGTGGCGCTTCTCCCCCACCTTCCCCTCCCTCCGGTCCGGCCAGCCCGCCATTGAAGCCCTGGGAGCCGTTGCGGCCTAGAGTCAGGTCAGAGGGCATATGCGCACATACGCAGGCCCACGCAAACACACTGAAACCCGTATTCATCTGCCCCAGGCCCAAAGTTCAGTCCTTTCCAGCCCTTTCCAAACCCTGGCCTCCAAGGGCTCCAGAAGGGCAACTTGTTCGTTGCTCGTTAAAGCCTTCTTTGCCGTCTGAGGAAACCTTGGCCTCTAAGAGCTGGCGCCCCTCCTACCATAAGCTGGCCCACCACGGGCCCGGTTCGAAAGACTTCAAAAGACAGAGCTAAGGGATCTCCGGAGGGAAAGGGAAGACCCTGGGTCTTTACCTCAGGAGGTCTCACGAGAGTATGTGGGCGCACACACACAGGCGAGCTCCCGGGAGCTTCTCTTCAGCCCGCCTCCGAGCCACGTGGGGTTGGAGGTCACGATGCCACGTGACCAGAGCCTGACACGTGACCCCGGAAACTGCACGGTGCCAATGGTAACCCTGGAAACCACACTGTGGCGTGGCTGAGCTGCACACAGGATGGCAAGGCCCTGAATGCCTGGGGTTCACAGGAGCCACATAAGCTGTGAGGCGGGCGTGTCTGGCATCCACTGGCTCACCATCTTCTCAGGCCAGGCCGGGTTGGGGTCCGGGGAGGGACCGGAAAAGGAGGGTGGGGATGGGGATACATGGGGCGGGGTCGATGCGTGGGGCGGGGTCAGGGCATGGGGTGGGTCCAAGTGTATAACATGAAGGACTATATCGTTCTCATGAGTACGAACACACTGTCGCCCCAACATCTTCAAACCTCATGCTCCCACGTATCGGTAGGTGATAATGGCCACAGGAAGGGACATGGGTAGGCTTACGTCACCTACTTTGCTCTAGGGACCCCAGGCCAGGTCTACCTACCACTTGACAGCAGCCACCACAGAACCACAGGGGACTGACCACTTGGGCTCAGGGATTGAGCACTCACAGTATATTTCTTTTGGGATCAGTTGACATGCCCACCGATGTTAGTTTCTATGGAATGGACACTTTCGTATGACCCACACACCCCAGAATAAACAATGCTCCCTTGTCTGGCACTGATCAGATTTTTTTGGGGGGCGGGGGTCCGGTCGCGGGGCCTGAACTGTTGGCCTGGGTGCTGTCCCTCAGCTCTTCAGCTCAAGGCTTGTGCTTTACCACTTGAGCCACGGCGTCACTTCCGGCTTTTTTTTCTTCTGCTTATGTGGTGCTGAGGAATCGAACCAAGGGCCTCATGCATGCAAGGCAAGCGCTCTACCACTGAGCCACCTTCCCAGCCCACTGATCAGATTTTGACGGGAGCATTCTCCAGTACCTCACTTGTTCATGTGACCTGACAGTCTGCCCACATCGCCTGGCTCTTCAGTGACCTTCACCCCTGCAATGGACCTCCCCTATCACACAGCCTTGGATTTCAGGGGCTCTTAAAATTCTAATTCCTAGCAAGCTGATACATAAAACAGGGAAGAAGTCTCCCATTATACCATAATCTTAGAAACGGAATCAGAGGGCCTAAACAGTAAGCAGTACACAGGATGACTTAATTTCATGCCAGGACCAAAGGAAATTCAAGAAAATCTGGTTGGGCCAAGGGGTAGTGCTTCCAGATGCCCCTGGAGAAACCCAACCTTTGCAGTCTACATCTGCTCTCTGTCGAGTTCAAGTAAAATCATAACGGTGCTGTTTATTTGGATTGGTCTCCTTGGTAAAGTGGGAATTATGCTTTTGTCCCGGACACTGAAGATTAGGGACAGTGAAACTTTTTATTTCTAAAATGTCCTAATACCTGAGGCTTTGCTCATTCTTAGTAGGGGGTAGATGTGTGGCAGAACCACTTCCCAAATGAAATATACTATACAGGGTTCCTCTGGAAGAAGGCTTCCCACAGAAAACAAAATTCCTGCACTTAGGAATCAATGTGTGCAAACCTAAGCCAACAAATGCAATCTATGTTTGTGCTCTAGCATACAGCAGTAGAGGACCATTCATGTATAAAAATTAGTCAATGTTTTAGGTATACTCTCCTTAAAATTATGTTAGGGAACCCATACACAGCTAGTAACTACAGTTAGATTTCTAATTTGCTGAAATCCAAGAAGGAGGAGGTACAATTCTTACAATAGGAATTTACCAACATGCACTTCATGTTGTCAATACAACCAATAGTGTTCCTAATTAACCTTTTGTGTAGTGCTCTGGTTTTGTGGTCTGGATGTACTCCTACTGTCAGCACCCTGCCACTAAAGTGAGGAGAGGACAGGGGAGGAAATAATCCAACCTCCTTCCATATGTCCCCTCCTAAGTATTCTGCTATAGATTTTGATATATCAGACATAGAATTCATAGAGCAAAGAGGGCCAAACCTATGTGGGCATTACAGAATTAGCTCCCCACTGGAAAAAGTAGACATAGAGAAAAGTTTCAAAGAATAGGTGAACTTTAATAAGAAATGTCAACACAAAATACCAGGAATAATGCAACGCTAATATGAAAGCAATATAAATTGTTAATTTTTTTTCTCATTTTAAGAAGGCTTTGAAATTCAATGCATTTTCACTTCAACACACTGCAAATGTAAAAGCTATGACTGAGATAATTTTTATACTTTTTGTTCTTCCATCTTTGAAAAGTTATGTGACCCGTAATTGTGGTACATAAAATGTATTGGTGTTATTAAACAGTAACCATAGTAAAGTCCGAGATAATTTTTATTCTTTTTGTTCTTCCATCTTTGAAAAATATGTGACATGTAATTGTGCTACATAAAATGTATTGGTTTTGTTATACACTAACCAAAGTAAAGTCTGATTCTCATTGCTTTTGACCTAGGAAAGGATGTGGCAGCATGCAGATTTAGACATCCACAGGTAGATGGGCATAGTTTCCCTGTTTTAACAGCAGATGTGTTCTCTCAATTATCTTAAGATTAATATTAAGAGTTTAGAATAAAGTGGAAAAGATGTCTTCAATAGCCACCACTCTATCAAAACATCCAGGAAAAATTTCAATCATGTTGACTAGTGTCAGTTACCCAGAAGTGAGTATGTCAGTGTTGGCTAGGACAAGGTATGCCGTGAGTGGGTCAGCCTAAATCACTTTCTCAGTACTGTGGTCAGGAACAAGAAGGCAGATGTAAAGACTAGTACACAAAAGCTTCACTGGATTTTTCAAAGCCCTCCATTTTCTTTTACAGACAACAGTTTTACATCCAATTTTCCTAGCACCAATTTTCCTAACACCAGTTTTCTGGAACAGTAAATCGTTTTTTATATATGGTGAATGTGGGCTTCAGGCAAGAATAATGAGTGTTTCATGGGCCACATATCATTGTTCAATGAGCTTTTTTACTCTCAAAATTATTCATATGAAGTGCTCCACTTCATGTCAGTACGTTGTGCTGCCCGGAGCCTTGACCTTATTTCTGACTTCACTTCAGCCAGTTTCACTTCGTCTAAACTGTCACGAAAATGCCATTGATCATAGCAATGCATAGGAATTGGATAGATTACAAACTTCAGCTTCATCAGTAGTGTTAAATTCTGCAAAAGGCTCCTAAGCACAGCCATGGTAATGGGATTACAGGCCAAGGTAAGAACTCGGAGACTGGTACAAGATCTTAGAGATGGTATGATACCAGAGAGAGTTACATCTGTAATAAGACAATTATTCATCTCTAGATGCTGCAGGTTACCAGATAGATTCTCCAGGAGAATCCTTAATGGTTGGAAATTTTCCCACGACATCTGGTTGTGACTGAGATTCAATAGCTTTATATTTCTATCTTGAAGTTTCTGGGACATGGAAAGCAAGTCTTTGTTAGTCAGGTCACAAAAATTCAGATTCAATGAGTCCAACTCAGGTGACAGTACTCTGTAGAGATAAAAAGAAAATTATTTTTAAATTATAAGTATTTGTTCCAACATAAATTCATGGATTTTAACTACCTATAACTCTGTAATAAATCATTTGGTGATACATTGAAATGACAGCTAACAATGTGGACTAAATAGATTTTCCACCATAAAGAGTTAATTTTTTGCACATAAATTTGCTTCAAACTCATCTAAATGTAAACAGTATTACTTAATTTGCTGAGTAATGAACATTGTAGTAAAAAGTATTTATACCACTGTCCATTTTGTATGGAGATGTAAGGCTTAGTAGGCTACAGAAAATTCCCTTTGACTAATCTTTAAATGGAATTTTCTCCATTTGGCTCTAAGCCTTCATGAAAACCCATGAATGGCATAGTCTGACAGTATTAGTATAGTCATTCTGTGACTATGTCTATCCATGCTGTAAGAAAAAAAAAAAAAACTTCCCTAACCGAAAATGTTCTCTTACACTCTAAGAGACTGTAGAAGGACTTTTTTAACCAATATATTCTTGAGTCTGCCATGGTATCTGCATTGATTGACTGAATGAATATGTCTAATATATCTTTCTAATTGGGTCTTGCTTCTCATTATGAGAAAGGCTTAGCCTTGGCAGTTTCAGATTTCTAGAAGTGTCCGTGCTGAGGCAAAGGAAATATATGTTATAAGTAATTCAGATATATGCAAGAATGTTTTCACTCCTCAGTTAACATAGTGCTTGGGTAGCCCAGGCTACTACTCCAAACCCTCACCTGAGTACTTTATGAACATGGTTTTTCAGGGAGAAGTAAGAGAGGAAGAGCTCCTGGAGGTCATCCATCCGGCTGAGATGGGAGAGAAACATTTTGAAAGGTTTTTTCTTATAAGATCTAAATTTAATTTTATATAGATTAAGGCTAGTAAGGTGGACCATCCCAGGTATAATCATGCAGACTTCACTCAGAGAAGCTTCATCCACTCCTAAGTGATCAATGCACACCATATCCAAAATCTTCTGGGCCTTTTTGTAGTCCATTATCTTATCAACCTGCAAATATCTACAGCAGAGGTGCAGAGACCCCAAACTGTGCTCAACTTTATTATATAGAACAGAAAGAAAATGTCTTGTCATCCAGGCACCATCAATATATAGGTCCACTAAAACTTCCATTGGTATTCGGGATGGTTGAGCCTCCAAGTTTACAAGTTGATCATGGGCTCCTTGTTTTTTCCCGATAGATTTCTTAGAGTAAGCACAAGCCTCAAAACAGAAAGGAAATTTGTTTGAAATTCCAGAACATGTGGTCATGCAGTCTGCATTCTGCCTTAAATCTAGAATCCTCAGTTTAGGCACACTGTAGGAAAAGGAAAAGGTAACACGTATGAGAGGTAATGGAAACCAGAAGAATCAATAATGAGAAGGAGGGACAAAACCCTTTATTCTCAGGGTTTACTCCAAGTGTCACTTGACAAAACTTTCCACAAAATTCACCCAATCTCTGTTAATTGTTGTACCCTCTGTTCTCATTTTTGTCTTTCCAAATGTTAGTGCTCATATCTCTCTTCTATTTAATAATATACATCACAGAAATTCATCAGTTGAACCTTCAGTCACCACAAGTCTACATAATATCTGTAAGACATTGATGTCCTTAAGGTGATCACAAATGTTGCACCTATAGTCTCACAAAGACCTTCTATATTATCTATCAATCATTTATGGAGACTTGTAAGTCCTTTCCTGCACAAGGTCTTAGCAAAATATTCTGCTGACTTTCCAAATGTATATTATATGAAGTCTTACCGAGAAGAAGAGTTGCGAACAGGAAGGAACTGAAGACCATCAAGCATGGCTTCCAAGATGTCACAGTATGGCTCTGGCAAGTGCAAGGCCCCAACATGGAGACAAGGAAAGGGCCAAGTACTTACTACTGCCTTCACTACATTTGTATGCCCACCAGAGAAGGCAGCATTGAACAGTGGAATAAAAAGTTCTTGTGGTATCTCCTCAACAGCACGTAATGCCACAGACTCATTTTTCACCACAGTCTGTATAGCAAGGTCAAGCAGTGTTCCTGGGTTCTTTGGATCCATATTAATACACCTGTATCAGGGAGTGAAATATTTGGAATTCTGGAGAAGACAGCCACAGAAAAGTGTTAAATAAATAAATACATGCCAAACTATACATCTGTATCTAGAGAACAATTTCTATAGGCATAAATTAGAAATTATCTCATAACTGTGTGGGAATTGAGTAAAATCAACTGGAAAAGTGGTAAAATACTTGTGTATTGCCTATTTGATAAAAATCTAAAATTCATAACAAAAATAACACACTATAAAAAGAGAAAATCCATTTAATTAAAGTTGCAAATGACATTAATAAACACTGCTGGAATGAAGATACAGAAATTACTAACAAATAGATAAAAATATGCTAACATTACAAGTCATTAAGGAGTTACAAATTAAAACTACCCTATGATACCACCTTGTAGCAAATGGATAGTCCTTTTCCAAAATGAGAGTAGGGCCAGATATCGTGGCTCATGCTTGTGATTCAAGCTACTTAGGAGGTACAGAGGAGGGTGAAGGCTCAAGGCCAGTTAAAACAAAGAATAAGCCAGAAGTACTGGTTCAAAATTATAATCTCACCTATGAAGGAGGCAGAGGTAGGAGATTAGCTGTCTGAGGTCACTCTGGGGCAAAATATGTATGAGCCGATCTGAAAAATAATCCAAGGAAAAAAGTTTGGGATGTGGTTCAAATGATTGAGTGCTTATGTCAAAAATACAAGGCCTTGATTTCAAAAGTCTGTATTTTGAAAATAATAAAAATGAAAAATAGCTAAGGTTGTTGCAGAGAAAGTGGAGTCACATACATGCAGATGGCAAATCAAAACAGTAGGGCTAGTTGAACACGTTTACATTCCTTATGGCTACATCTCTGCCAGCATCTGTTACTAGTTTTCTTGATGATGGCCATTCTAACTGAGGTGAGATGGAATCTCAATGTTTTTTGGATTTGCATTTCTTTTATGGCCAGAAATGTTGAACATTTCTTCATGTGTCTATTGGCCATTCTTATTTCTTCTCTGCAGACATCTCTCTTTAAGTCTTTAGCCCATTTAATAATGGAGTTATTGTTTCTTTGAGGATTTGTTTTGGGGAAATTAATTTTTTGAGCTCTTAAGTATACTTTAGATATGAGGCTCTTGGCTGATGCATAGTTAATAAAGATCTTCCCCATTCTGTGGGCTTTCTACTTATCTTGCTAGCCATGTCCCAACCACTCTGGAAAGCAGTATGGAGGCTCCTCAAAAGATTAATCATAGACCTTCACAATCCCATTTCTGGGCATTTACCCAAATGACCAAAAACCAGCTCCCACTAAAGCCATCAGCACAACCCCATTCATTGCAGCATTATTTACCATAGCTAAGATGTGAAATCAACCAGATGTCTCTCAGTGGATGAATGGATCAAGAAAATGTGGTATATATACATAAACGGAATTCTATGCTTCCATCAGAAAGAATGGCATTGCCACATTCATAAGGAAATGGAAATACTTGGAAAAAATTATATTAAGTGAAACCAGACCCAAAGAAACACAAGCTCCATGGTTTCCCTCATATGTAATAACTATACTATGTCTATAAATCTACAAGTTAAAGCAATGGATGGCAAAAGACAAATAATTACACTTGGACATTATTAATTTAACAGCACTCTAAGCATTCACACAGTGAGAATAAAGGAGGATATTCTTAAGGAGAGGATCACAATGGCTCAATTTCTATTTGCATATGACTGTATAAAATGATGCTTATCTAAATGAACTCCAAGAAATAGAAATAAGAGGGTTTTTATTGTACTGTTTGTAGTTATTTGTTTTTTTCTTTTTTATTCTTTTGGTTTATTCTTTTTTGTCACTGTGTCACTGTTTTTGTTTCTGTACTGTCTTGTACATAAGTTTTTCTGATTTGGGGAGGGGAAGGGTAATCACAGAAATGGTGGGACATAGCGTGAACCAATTGAGCAGTGATACTCACTAGACACTATGTTTTTTTTTGGTTTTTTTTTTGTCGGTCGTGGGGCTTGAACTTTGGGCTTCGGTGCTGTCCCTGCGCTCTTCAGCTCAAGGTGAGTGCTCTACCACTTGAGCCACAGCGCCACTTCCGGTTTTCTAGTGGTTTATTGGAGATGAGTCTCACGGACTTTCCTGCCCGGGCTGGCTTTGAACTGCGATCCTCAGATCTCAGCCTAGTGAGTAGTTAGGATTACAGGTGTGAGCCACCGGCGCCCGGCTTAGACACTATGTTGTAAATGAACTTCACAGCCTGGGGAGAAGGAAGTCAAGAGGGGAAAAGGAGAGAAAATGAGGGAGTAACACTTTTCAAAAACAAATACACTTATTACATGACTTATGTAATTGTAACCCCTCTGTACATCACCTTTATAATAAAATTTAAATGAAAAAATAGTAGAGCTGAGGTTATACGTTTGGTGGTTTCTTAAAAAGTTGAACATAGATACCCATTCTTGTAGCAATCCCACCTCTGTATATGCCCAAGAAAAATGAAAATATTCATTCATGCTAGCATTTTCATTGTTGTTTATGATACATAAGTGGTTAATGAGCAAACAATATTATACCTGCATCAAAAAAAAAAGAGCCAGGCAGTGGAGGCCCATGCCTGTAATCCTAGCTACTCAGGAAGTTGAGAACTGAGCATCATGGTTGAAAGCCAGCCCAGGCAGGAAAGTCCATGAGACTCATCTTAAATTAATCACCAGAAACCTGGAAGTGGAGATGTATCTGAAGTAACAGAGCACTATCCATGAGCAAAAGAGGTCAGAGACAGTGTCAGGCTCCGAGTTCAAGCCCCATGACAGGCACAAAAGTAAAAATAGAAAAGAGAACAAAATATGCAATGTTTTAAAAAAAATTGATTAACATTCAAGAGAAGCTAACTGTACCTTATTTGTCAAGAACCGTGATTTTTTATGTGCAGGAAAGATCAAACCTCCTTGTAAGAAAGGGATTGCTTTTCAGGCAGGAAGGAATGTTTTCACCAATTAGTACAAAAGGATACTGAATTCCACTGCAGAATTTACAGTACATGCCACTTCACAAAGTCTGAATACATTTCTGTATGTGCAAACAAATTTCTCGAGAGGTTCAGTTGTAGACACGCCTGAAACCTGGCTTAACAAAGCCTCTGGTATATTTTAAATACTTATAACCAATGCTACTCCAATTTGATATCTTCTTCCCTGACAAGTTTACATGGAAAAGATGTCAATAATCCTTAAGCTCAATTAAATTGCAATGCAATTTCAAAAATGCCTTACACCATTTACTCAGACAAATACATGATAATGCTCTATGCTCTCTCTCTCTCTCTCTCTCTCTCTCTCTCTCTCTCTCTATATATATATATATATATATACATATATATGTATAAATGGCTATGAAATGAGGGACAAATGAGGAGAAACTTAGGATACTGTAAAGTATGTAAGAAAGCAATTTAAAAACTTGTACATGTTCATCTGTGCAATGTAAGTATAGGAAAGATTAAGCCACAAGATGAAGAGATTGACTATCCCTTTAGGTAAAGGACAGGAAAGAAGGGGAAAGAAATAGGAACAACTAGAAAAAGTATCAAAGGAATGAGAAAGGAGTGACATTTCTTTGAATGCATGTTTATTCACAACTTTGATTCTCTGAGTCACATACTGTATCAAATATCTAAATAAACAATTTAAGGTGTTTTCTGTATTTGTAGGTCCTGCACCCATGGGTTCAACCCACTGCCTATGGAAATACTATGCCAAAATTGTGCATTGAACATGTAATGCTTTTATTTGTCATTGTTTCCTAAACAATGGAGAGTAAGAACTATTTATATAGCACTAACACTGTATCACTTACTAGAAAAAGATCTAGATATCAGGCATGGTGGTTCACAGATGTAATCCCAGCTAATAGGAGGCAGGGATTGGGAAGACTGTGGCCTTTGCAAAATATTATTGAGACTCCATCTCAACAAACTAGTAGTGCAGTGTGTAACACTGACTGAATGAGATAGGAACATCATTGTCTAGAGATAGCCTATGAAGGAGCTGGGAAGGTGGCTCAGTGGTAGAGTGCTTGCCTTGCATACATGAGGCCTTGGGTTTGATTCCTCAGCACCACATAAGCAGAAAAGGCCAGAAGTTGGCTCTGTGGCTCAAGTGGTAGAGTGCTAGCCTTGAGCTGAAGAGCTGAGGGGCAGTGCCTAGGCCCAGAGTTCAGGCCCCAGGACCACCACCACCAAAACAAAATAAAATAATAACATTTTAAAAAAAAGATAGCCTATGAAGAACACAAGACACTATCTAAAAATAACTAAATCTAATATGGCTGTAGACATGGGCTGAAGTAGTATAACATCTGTCTAACAAGTGAAAGGCCCCAATTAGAGTACTACAGCAAGAAAAAGAAAATCTACAAATGATTTAGAATACATAGTTTTGACCACATGTGGTAAAGATAAAGATAAAATCAATACAAGTTTCTAAAATAAAAAATTTAAATTCCTGAGCACTCACTGCACAGTTCAACAGATGTGGAGAATCTCTGTCAAGTGCAAAATATCTTCAGTTTTGTTTAAATTGTTATGTGAACTTTGAATTTTGCCATGTCCAAATTTCTTCTAATATATCTCCCAAAATCCAAACTTGTTTTCTCCAAAGTAAGATAAAAGTTATGGCATTCTTCCTAAGACAAAAATGTTATGCTGTGTGCCAAATTAAAGTGACAAAGTAAAAACTTTAGATGTTTTCTGCAGAAAGTACGTAAAATTTGAGGGAAAATACAAGAATCTACAATATAGTAGTGAAATCTATGCTTCCTGAACATCTGTAGTTATCTCAATGGTGGTATCTTTAAAACTATATACCTGTAGGTGCCAAGAATATACATTATAGGAGAATCTGTGAACATGTGTGAAAATAATTTACCATTTAAAGAACTTGGGCACATATGGATTTTTAATAGAAATTTACACTGTGGGTCCTTGAACTGATTCTCTCTGGAGGATATTGGAGAAGGGAGTGGTTCCAAGTTAAAAAAGAATGATAATAAATTAAGTTAGTATTTAAGCTAAGCAAGTTTGGAAAATGCTTTAACCATATTCTCTAAGACTAAAGACAAAAGAACTGTACACCATAGTTTAAAATCTGTTTTTGGGCTGGGAAGGTGGCTCAGTGGTAGAGTGCTTGCTTTGCATGCATGATGCCCTGGGTTCAATTCCTCAGCACTACATAAGCAAAAAGAAAAAAGCTGGAAGTGGCACTGTGGATCAAGTGGTAGAGCACTAGCCTTTAGCTGAAGAGCTGAGGGACAGTGCTTAGGCCCAGAGTTCAGGCCCCACAATCGGACCCAAAAAATAAATTAATTAAATAAATAAAATCTGTTTTTATTTGTTTTATTGGTTAGTAATTCTAAAGCTACTTTGTGCCTACAGTTGTTAGTAATGAGAAAAATGAGTAAATATATATGAAGAACTGACACCAAGATATTGTCTTCCTCCATGTAAGGGAATGAGAATACCTTCCAGTGATAATTTTAAGCTGGGAACATAGCTTAGTGGTATAGTGCTTTCCTAGCACTCACAAGGCCCTGGATCCCCAGAGCCAAAGAAAACAAAGAATAAAACTTTCTGTCTGACAAAGATATAGGTAAAAAATCTGTAGGGAAAAATCAGCAAAGATAAATTTGAACATATTATGGCACCAGAAATTAAATGTGCAAAAAAATAAGGTCATATTAAAAGATCACAAAAAGATCACAGACAGAACTTTCAGAGGAAAAATCTAGAAAATTTCAAGGAAAAAAAGTATAATTTCTTGCAACAATTACTCATGATCTCATTTTATATAAATGTAATGGGCTGTTAGGTTATAGACAGATATATGAGTAGTTCGTTCTCTAGGGCAGTTGTCAAGATTCTGTTTCCTCTCCCAACTCTCCTGTGTACTCAGAGAATACCAGTAGGCTAAGAAATTTGCTGCCCCTGTTACACAAATAGCAGATTCTAGATCAAGAAAGAGCGGCTTAGCTCACAAGCAATAAAGTTTGATGGAGTCAGTACCAGTTCCAGATATGTAAAGAAGGAAAGCTTCTAAAGCAAGCCTAAGTACTCACAACTGACCTTTGACTAGTAGGGCCCAGAGCCTGCATACACCATCACTATGCCATTTTTTTGGGGGGGGTCTGGTCATGGGGCCTGAACTCTGGGCCTGGGCGCTGTCCCTCAGCTCTTCAGCTCAAGGCTAGCGCTCTACCACTTGAGACACAGCACCACTTCCGGCTTTTTCCTTTTTGCTTATGTGGTGCTGAGGAGTCAGGGCCTCAGGCATGCAAGGCAAACGCTCTACCACTGAGCCACCTTCCCAGCCCCTGCCATTTTTGTTTCTATTGTGCTAGTTCATTGTTTTCCTTTTTAGATACAATGTAGATTGACCCATCAAGAGAAATTAAGATTACTAAGGAATCAGCTCAATAAAATTGGAAAATAATCTATCTCAACAGAAGTGCAAATTACAATGTAGGGACACAAGTTATATGAAAAAGAAAGACAATATGACTTCGATCACAGCTTTTAACTCCACAATAATGAAAGGGCCAAATACAATCAATTTCTCTTCTGGCTATATTCCTAAAAGAAATCTCCATATGATGCACAGATATGTGAAATTGGTATACCCTTACAGTGTACCAGTACTTGATACCAAGAGATGAAGCACTGATGCTTGCTCCTATGTGAATGAATCATAAAGAAACACAAAGTGAATAAGCTAATAATAAATGACCACATACTTCATGATTTCAGTGATATGAAATGCCCAGAGTAGTAAATCCATAGAGCAAGAAAGTAAATTAGTGTTTTCCAGGAGCTGAGCAGTAAAGAAATGAGGAATGATGACTGAAGACACTGGTTGTTTGTGGGGAAAGGGTGGAAGGAAGCACAGTGCCGAGAACATGCTATAAAAACTACCATGCACGCTTACACAATCAGATTTTAAAGTGCAACAGTGAAGCATACTGGCTGCATCCAACATTGAAGAGGAAATGCACTTATTTACAGATGTGTTTAAAGGTGATCTCACTGTGTATCACCTCTAAAATAACAATAAAAAATTGGAAAAACATTCAGACTTTTTTTTTGGTAGGTCATGGGGCTTGAACTCTGGGTCTGGGCACTATCCCTGTGCTCTTCAGCTCAAGGCCAGCACTCTACCTCTTGAGCCACAGTGCACTCCTGGCTTTCTAGTGGTTTACTGGAGATCAGAGTCTCACAGACTTTTTCTGCCTGGGCTAGCTTTGAACTGTGATCTTCAGATCTCAGCCTCCTGAGTAGCTAGGATTACAGGAGTGAGCCACCAGCGCCCGGCAAAAATCATATTTTATCATTAAGATACAATGTAAATTGTATCTTAACCTTATAAGAATCTGTTGAAAAAACTATATAAAGTATTTTAAATTAAAATGGAAAAGAAAAAAATAAAGGGATGAAATGCCAAAGAATTAAAAATTGCCTTATTAAAATAATGACAAGAAAGACAACGCAAACAAACTGATGAACAAGATAAGAAGTACACTTAAGATATAGATAAGAATTTCAGCAAAGATCCTGAGATTTAATAGCCAAAAATACAAAATGGCCTTATTTCTTGAATTAAAAACCTGCTAGTCCACCCATGGGCTAGAAGTTTATGTGTTTAATTCTGGGTACTCAAAATTTGACATCTAGAGGATTCCAACTTCATAGTCAGCCCAGGCAGAAAAGTCATTGAGAAGCTGGGCACCAGTGGCTCACTGCTGTAATCCTAGCTAGTCAGGAGGCTGAGATCTGAGGATCACAGTTCAAAGCCAGCTCAGGTAGGAAAGTCCATGAAACTCATCTCCAATAAACCACCAGAAAACAAGAAGTGGCTCTGTGGCTTAAGTGGTAGAGAGCTAGCCTTGAGCTGAAGAGCTGAGGGACAACTCCAAGGCCCAGAGTTCAAGTCCCATGACTACTACCACCACCACCACCAACAACAACAAAAGCCCAGCAAAATCTAGGCCACCTCATTATCAAGAAATCTAATAGTAAAAAAATGCTGGCAGGGATGTGGCCAAAGGGGAATTTTAATACACTGTTGGTGGGAGTGTAAACTTGTTCAGTCACTCTGGAAAGCAATATGGAGATTCCTCAAAAGACTAAACATTGAGCTCCCCTGTGACCCAGCAATCCCACTCCTGAGCATTTACCCAAATGACCACAAACAAGGCAGTATTAAAGCTACCATCAAAATCCTGTTCATTGCAGCATTATTTATCTATCTAAGATATGGAACCAACCCAGATGCACCTCAGTAAGGATCAAAAAGTTATGGTATATATACATAATAAATTCTATTCTTCCATCAGAAAAAATGGCAATACCCCATTTGTAAGGAAATGGAAAGACCTGGAAAAATTATATTAAGCAAAGAAAGACAGGCCCAAAGAAAAGTAGGTTACATAGTTTCCCTCATTTATAATACCTAGAATATAGCTATGATATTCTTAACAGGGGATCAAAATAGCTCAATTGTTAAGTGCATAGGAACATATATAATGAATCAGTTCAAAATGAACTCCAATAATTGGAAACAAGAGGTTCTTATTATGTCCTGTATACAGTTATTTCTATTTTTTTTGTTTTAGTTGTGTGTATCCTTTGTCTTGTATATAAGTTTATCTGATCCGTGTAAGGGAAAGGGAATCACAGAAACAGCAGGACTAAGGATGAACTAATGTAACAATGATACTCACTAGACACTATGTTGGAAATGAACTATACAACTTGGGAAGGGAGTGGACCAGGGAGGGGTAAGCAGAAGAAAACAAGGGAAGGGATAACAGTGTTTAAAAAGAAATGTACTCATTACCTTACTTCTGTGACTGTAACCCCGCTGTATATCACCTTTACTATAAAGTCTTTTTTAATTCTAGGGCTCCTGTGTTCAATCACTAACCCAGAAAGCAAGCTGAGCAAGCAAAAGGCCAAGTTCAAAGCCCAGACATATCTATACAAGCAAGTAGATTAAAATAGTAATAAAGAGTCTCTCATGAGAACAAGAGAAATGATATTGATCAAGTGACCTGATTTGTAGAATTAAAATACCTTTCTGTAAATACTCAATAAAATATTGATTAAAATAGTCTCTCAACCAAGATCATGTGAGGGGATTGATTCACTGTTTAATTCCACCAAACCTTTAAAAAAGAATGGCATTCAACACACCGCTAAATCATCCATAGAAGAGAAAATGAAGAAATGTTACCAAACTGATTACATGAAGCCTCTACTAATCTGATACCAAAACCAGATATGGATGGGACAAAGAAGGAAAATTATAGAAGGCTTTGACTAGCCAAATCAAAAATTTTCCTGTTTAACATATTCCCATGAATATAATCCAGTATTCAGAGTATCTTCTCTTTATCAAGTAGATGTTAGCACAGTGCCTACTTCTCCTTGACTATAGCATGTGCCTCATCAGTCCACAGTAATAGTCACATCAAGCAATCCCTGAGGAACAAGGGTCCTTTTATTCTCTTGTAACCAAGAGTTCCCACATGGTCTCTGCTTTCTCACTTTCTTCTGGAAGATGACATATATGGTTCTTCCTTTTATGTAGTACTTTCTTCTCTTAGGCTCTAAGTAAATGTCACTGTGCATTTAATCTATGTAGTCTCAGATACCATATATCTGGCCATCTGCAAAACATTATAATGTGAATTTTTCCCTCATCAAAGAGATAAGCAGATAGACAATAAAATGGATATTTTTGCCACATATGCATAACCCAAATCTAGTCATAAGTGAACATCAGACAAACCAATCACAGTTACCTGACCAGGACTCTTCCAAAATGTCACAGATATGAAAGACCAAATACAATGCAAACTCCTGAATAGGATCCCTGGAATGGCAGTGGGGGTGGGGAAGAAAGAAGAAATAAATCATTAGTAGGATAAATAATGAAATTAAAGTGAAGTCCATACATTATATATTCATACAAAAATACTGTTAATCTCTCAGTTTGGGTGATTTTTATGTCTGTGAACATTGTTAACAATAGGGAGATATGGGTGAAGATACTCAAAATAACTTTTGAAAGTTTCAAATTATTTCGTAAAGTAACGTTGAAAATATTAAATCAGTCCATCATGGTGGTATATATGGGTAATCTCAGCACATTGAATAAGACAGGAAGATCACCAATTTCATAGTAGATTAGGCTACATCCAGAGACTCTGTGTCAAAAAGAAAACAAAAAAGTTTATCATTTTTAAATGCCTCATAAGAAATGAAAAATGTTATCAACAACATATAATTGAGTATGTATTTGCTCTTCATCTGAAACACACTTAAACATAACATAAATGAAATACAATAAACAGGTAGATATTTATGCAGTAAAAGCCATTTTAAAATGTGGCATAAAAATTTAACCATAGGGCTGGGAATGTGGCTTAGTGGTAAAGTGCTTGCCTAGCGTGCATTAAGCCCTGGATTATATATACAAAGAAAAATCCGGAAGTGGCATTGTGGCTCAAGTGGTAGAGTGCTAGCCTTGCGCAAAAGATGTGCAGGGACAGTGCCCAGACCCTGAGCTCAAGCCTCAGGACTGGCAACAAAAAATTAACCATAAACAAAGTAGGATTCAAGAAGAAACACATCTTTTTGAAGTAGGAGATCAAGTCTAGGAAAATTTTGAGATATGAGAATTTGAAGTCACTGATTTTCACTTCCTAGACCAGTTCTCTACCACTTAGACACATCTCCAGCTATATTTGGGGGAATTTTTAAAAGGGTACGTAAGTATTATATGACTGAAGCTAATCACACACAAGCCAAGGCACAGAGGGCCCAGAAAGTGGACTGTTGAGAAATCTAGCTAGACTGCTTTCATATTAAACTACTTACATGTTGATCCTAGGTAATTTAGGGCAGAACACTTATAATACATACATATATAAATGATAACTACTATAATCTGCTTAAACAAAAGAGTCAGAAAATCTTACCCAGAAGCTTGGCAGCAACCAGGTGCTGGTGGCTCATGCCTGTAATCCTAGCTATTCAGGAGGCTGAGACCTGAGGATCATGTTTTGAAGCCAACCCAGGGCAGAGAAGTCCTTGAGACTCTTATCTCCAATGAACTACTCAGAAAAAGCCAGAAATGGTGCTGTGGCTCAAGTGGTAGAGCACTGGCCTTGAGCACAAATAAGCTCAGGGACAGCACCCAGGCCCTGAGTTCAAGCCCCAAGACCGGCAAAAAACCAACAAAACAATAAAGCAAGCAAGCAAACAAAAAACCCAGAGCTTCCTGCAAATGTTTGGGGGTGAAGTTTCCCTAAGTTTCTTCCCTCCAAAGTTCCACTAGCCACAAGAGTATTCAATGAGTTCAGCTTCAATCAGACTACTCTACCCTAGATCAATCAACTTGGTAAGCACAAGGAGGTGGGGACAGATTCCTGGGTAGCCTAAAGAAGCTGAGAAGCTGAGTTGCCTGAAGAGCCAATGTCTACTCAGATACTTGGATCTACAAGTGCCTGAATCTCTGGGTTACCACATCTGAGTTCACTCAGGCTTCAAGTTCCCTTCAACTCCAAGTTCCCTAGATCTTTGAGTACCCTCATGCTCGCAGTTCCCCTGAGCTCCAGGTCACCCAGGTCTAGAGTTCCCCTGAGCTATGACTTATTCCAATCTCCAAGTTACCCTGATCTCCAGTTCTCTGGATCTCCTTCCCTCAAGATACAAGTTCTCTGGATCTCTAAGTTCCCCTAGACTCTAATTATCAGTATTTCTTACTTCTTTCCAGTTTCAGGTTACCCTGATCTTATAGTTTCTGGTATCTCCAAATTCCCTAGAGCTCTGAGTTTCTTGGAGCTACAAGTTACCCCAATCTCCAAGTGTTTCCTTGAGCTCCAAGTTTCCCAGACCTACAAGCTCTCTTGTAGTTCCCTGGTGGCTCCATGTTACCCCAGTATCTGAGTTACATGAATCTCTGAATTCTCTTGAGCTCTAAGTTCTCTTGAGTTTCGAGTTATTCCCATTCCTAGTTACTCAGATCTATGAATTCTGCTCAGCTCTAAGATATCTGGATGTCTATCTTAGCCACATTTCCTATCCAATCTCCAAGTGTCTCCAAGCTCTGAGTTGTCTTGTTCTCTGAATTCTTTGAATCTCTGAGATACTTGGATCTCCATCCAGCTCCAGGTTCTTGAACCTGTGAGGTCCCTCAGATTCCAAGTTACCCTGATTCCCAAATTCCTTGTGCTCCAGTTACCCCATCCCTGAGTTATCCTTAGTTCCGAGTTACCTGAACTCTGCATTACTCCAGTCCTTGAGTTCCCTAGAGCTCCAAGATATCTCGATCTCAAAGCTATCCATATCTCCTACCCTCATCTCTGAGTTCCCCCAAGCTCCAAGTTATCCTCATCCCTGCCTTCTCTAGACTCAGTCACCTGCATCTGCATCTTCACTTGAGCTCCAAGTTAAACTGGTTGCCGAGTTCCCTCCTGCTCACAGTTACTCAGATCTCTGAGTTATTTCCAGCTCTGAGTGACTGCGTTGTCTGAATAACTCTGATTTCCCACTGGCCCAAAGGGCTGAGTTTCTTAGGCTCATCCTAAAATATCTTGGGATACCAGTTAGCTAAAAGGACGAATTCCCTCAGACTCAGCGCTCACCGGCCTTGTTGTGACCCAAAGTGACCAAGGCCCCTGGAGCTCATCCTGCCCTGGATGGCTGAATTCCACTGGCCTTCCTGTGACACAGATGGCCTATTTCGCTCTTTAGATGCCTAAACATCTTGGGCCTTAAGTGACCCTGATGGCCAATTGCCTCGGGGTCCCAGTGACCTGTTGGGCAAAGTTTCCTGGAGCTCCCGTTGACCCGGACTGCCGAGGTCCCTCAGACTCTCCGTCCCTCAGACTCTCCGTCCCTCAGATGGCCGAATTCCCGCCGGCTAATCCTCACCCGGAGGGACAAATTTCCCAGATTCTCAGATATCCAGCTAGCAAAATGCCCTCAAATTCCAGTGACCTCGATGGCCATGGTTCCTAGTTACCTGGATGGCTGAGGTCTCTCTTGATGACACTGTAGGCTGAATTCCCTCCAGTTCCCGATGACCACGATGTTCAGAAAACTAGAACGTCGGTTAGCCGGATGGCCCACCCAGCTCCAGAGGGACCGGATGTACGAAACCCCTCTGTCCAGTTATCCGGAAGGCCTAATTTCTTCCAGCCCCAAATTTCCCGGATGTACCTAATCCATTGGCTGTCCAGATACATGGATAGTTTATGTACTTTGGGTTGCAAGCGATCCGAATGGCTTAATTATCTCAGGCTTCTGGTTACTCAAAAGGTGAAATTCCCTCAGACTTATGGTAACCTGCATGACCCAGATTGTTGGGCAAATTGGAGAAATACTTGACCAATGGGATTGCATCCACATTGGTAGTTCATAGTAAACCAGTGGTCTGAGGACTTTCAGCTTCTCTGAGACCCGGATGTGGGAATTTCTTTAAGCTCTAGTGAGGCAGATGGTTGAGGTCAGTTAAAATATGAGTGACACGGATTTTTGAAACCCTCAGGTACTCAGTAACATGGATGGTGGACTTTCCTCATGTTCCCTGAGAAAATTGCCATACTGCCAAATGTTATAGACAATTTCAATGCACAACCCACCAAAATCTCAATGTCAGTGTTCACCGAGATAAACACACTAATCTCATATACATACAGATCCACAAAAGATCCCATAATATAAAAAAATTAGGATTCCTCTCCTCCCAAAAAGGAAAGAAAATAAGGAGGTATCATAATTTAAGATTAAAACTTTACTACAGGGGATTTGTAATAAAAAATAACTTGGTAGTGGCATAAAAGTAGATGTGAAGATCATTGAAATAAACTTAGAATGTCCAGGAATAAATTCATATACAAAGGGTCATCTGATATTTGACAAGCAATCTAAAAATACATGTTGGAAAAAGGACAACTTAAACAAATGGTGATGAGGAAACTGTATATCCACATGCAGAAAACTGAAGTTGGATCCCAGTTTGTCAACTTGTACTACTATCAATTCAAAATGGATCAAAGACCTCAATTTAAAACTTGAAATCGTGAAATTAGTACAAGAAGGAGTAGAAGCAACAGTAGAAGGTATTAGGATAGGAAGGCCTTTACTAAGTAGCATTCCAGAAATTCAGCGATTTGGAGAAAGTATTAAGCAATGGGATTGCATCAAGTAGGAACACAGAGAGAACAAACCTATGAATGATGGGCATAGTAAAAGGGAAGAGATTCAAATTAAGGAATAGAAAATATTTTCAATAAAAAATAGGAGACATTTTCCCAAATATTGGGAAACACTCATCCAGGTAGCTTCTAAAACATCCAACAAACAAGAATCACTCATATCACAGTTAAACATTGAATGCAGAACAAAGAAAGAATACTGAAGGTATAAGGGGAAAGTACCAAGACATATACATTGATAAACCCATTACATGACAACAGAGTTCTCAATATAAACTTTACCACCAAGAAAAGTATAGAATGATGTATTTCAAGTAATGAAAGTCAACAATTGTCAGCCTACATTAATCTATCCACCAAAGCTATCATTCATGACTAATGGATAAATAAACTATTCAAGGAAAACAACTAAAGCAATTTATGACTACAGATGTGCACAGCAGAATATGTTCAAAGAAATACTACATCAAGAAAGCTGGGTGCCCATGGCTCACACCTGTAATCCTAGCTACTCAGCAGGTTGAGATCTGAGAATCGCGGTTCAAAGCCAGCATAGGCAGGAAAGTCCATGAGACTCATCTCCAGTAAGCCACCAGAAAAACTGGAAGTGGACTGTGGCTCAAATGGTAGAGCACTAGCCATGAGCTGAAGAGCTGAGTGACAGCGCCCAGGCCCAGAGTTCAAACCCTACAGCCAACAAAAAAAGAGAAATTCTACATAAATAGGTAAAAGATAATTGTAACTATGAAGATGTAGGATACAATGAATTTCAGATGATAAGCAAATAAGAAGTAGCAAAGGCATAAGCATTGCAAAGAAAAGCCAATAGACAGGCACGCCTGGCTCATGCCTGTCATTCTAGCTATTCAGAAGGCTGAGATCTGAGAACCCTAGTTCAAAGCCAGCCAAGACAATAATGTTGTTGAGGTCCTTTTCCCCAATTAACCACTAACATGCCAGAGGTGATGTGGCTCATCTTGTAGAATACACAAAAGAAAGAAAGAAGAAAAGAAGGAAGGAAGGATGGAAGGAAGGAAGGAAGGAGAAATGGAAGGAAGGAAGGAAGAAAATTACAGAGACATCACACAGACCCTAAATTCAAGCCTCAAGCCTGGCACACAAACAAAGCCTTTCATCAAAAGTCTCATCATATCATTCTTTTTTGCTATTCCCTAAGATAGCTATGTTAAAATATACTATTTAATCAATTCATAATATTTAAGGGGCACTATGAAGTAAATATTGACCCATTCTCTTTACTATCAGGGACCATAGGTGGCAACAGAAAAACATGTATGATTTAACTTCATAGAGTCATGGTTCCAAGTATTTCTTTCTCCTTTCAGTCTCTAAGAGTTTAAAATTGCTACATTTGAACAGGAATGTAAATAATGTTTCATTAAATTTACTGAGGTAATTATGGAATTGGTAACTTGAGTTTCTGAGACACTGGAACAATCAAACCAAAACTTCAAATGTCTAATGTATGGAGAAAAAAATCAAATTTCCAAATATTTATATGAAAAGCAGTGGTATTCAATATCCAAATTTATTTATGTATTTATTTTTATTATCCTTATGTAGTTACACAAAGGGGTTTCAACTTGTCTGATTGTGAGTAAAATGCATCTTGATCAATGTCACCTCTCATTATTGTCCTCATCTCTCCTGATCTGACTCATGTCCTGTTTTCCTAGTTCCATTTTCATATCTATCTATATCTACATCTTTATCTATCTATCTATCTATCTATCTATCTATCTATCTATCTATCTATCTATCTATCTATCTATCTATCTAATGTAATGACTGCATTGATACAGCCTTCATTACTTTATTCTCTACTTCCTCCTCTTGATCCCACCCCACCATTTACAACATATGTTCCAGTTTCCTGGTATTTACATTGTTAAATTGTTAAGTTAGTTGGTGAAAGAAGTTACAGTATTAGAAACCTCTTCTGTATACTACCATATTTCAGTTAACATGTTTGTGTATATAGGCATATAACTGTATCTGTTTACACAAATATATAATTTAGATCTCACTTCCACATGTTTGAGAAGATATTCATTTTTTGTCTCTCTGAGCCTGACTTATTTCACTTAACATGATTTTTATTGAATTTATATAAATTTTCCTTCCAGTGATAAAATATTATCATTCTTGATGGATAGACGAAATTCCATTGTATGTGTGTATCACATTTTCTTGATCCATTGGTCCATTGAATGGCATCTTCTGTTTCCATGACATGGATTTGGCAAATAGTGTGGCAATGAATATGGAGGTTTAAGTGTCTTTACTGTATACTGACTGGTCATCATTTGGATAAATGCCCAAGAGAGGTATCACTGCAATTGGAAATTTCTATATTTATCTTTTTGAGGAATCTCGACACCATTTCAGTGGTTGTTCCACTTTACATGCCCACCAACAGGATAACATGGTTCTTTCCCCCTCACATACCTGCCAAAATCTGTTGTTTGTATTCTTGATACTGCCCATTCTTACTGCAGTGAGATAGAATTCTCAGTGTTGTTTTGATTTGCATTTTTAGGGCCAGAACATTTCTTCCTGTGTTTATTGGCTATTTTACTTATTCTCAGAAGTCTTTATTTAGCTCCTTTCCCCATTTACTACTTAGTTTATGCTTTGATAGTTTCGTCTCATGAGCTCTTTCTATATTCAAGATAATAGGCATTTCTCAGATATGCAGCTGGCAAAGATCTTCTCCCATCCTGAAGGCTGTCTAGAAAATTTTTGGCTTGATTCCATCCCCTTGGTCAACTCTCTCTTCAATTTGCTGAATATCTAGGAGTATACTCAGAACTTTCCTGCCTGTCCCAGTAAATTCTAATGTTTTTCCTATTCCTTCACATAGTAGTTTCAGGGGTTCATGACTTACATTGAGGATTTGGTTCATTTTTAATTGATGTTACTACTGGTTGACATACTAGGATTATGTTCGGTTTTTCAAATATGCAATTTTCCCAACAGCATTTGTTGAAAGAGCTCTTACATTTCCAATATATATTTGTGACTCAGTTGTCAAATATTATATGTCTGTTGGAATATAGGTTTACTTCTGGCTCTTCTGTTCCATTGGTCTGTTTTTTGTTATGAAAGCTCTATATTAAGTTGGAAATCTAGAATTGTGATTCCTCTAGAATTGCTCCACACCCAAAAATTTAACCCAGAAAAGAGATAATTCTTACATCCACACAATCTCCTAAGGAAAAAAAAACATATTTTCAGATACAAATAACATAGATTATTTCTGACCAGTAGATCTACACTATACACTCTCCAAAATTGAAATGCAAGGGTGTTATCAGTTTGGCAATTTTTAATGGAGTCAGTGATTAATAATGTAAATCTTGCCAGACACAATTAATGCTTTCTTGACCTCTTTCTCTGGATCCAAAATCTGAATACTTACTTGGTAATCATGGACTTTAATCTTGTACATAAAGTTAGGAGGGGGAGCCTAGGGCCAGTGGCTCATCCCTGTAAACCTAGCTATTCAGGAGTCTGAGATCCGAGGATGATCAAAAATCTTTAAGCAGAACTTTGTCTCAAATGGTAGAGCAGAAAAACTCTGGGATAGTGCCCAGGCCCAGAGTTCAATCCCAGGACAGGAGAGAGAGAGACACACACACACACACACACACACACATACACACACACACAAACAGAGAGAGACAGACAGACAGACAGAGAGAAATAGGAAGTGAGGAAAAGAAACAAATAATCCCAAAGGAATTACTAGAAAGAAGACGAAGAAAAAACCTGTAAGAATAAAAATGCCTTCCGCATCCCTTAAAGACATATAAATCACAGCCTGACTATTTCTTTAACCTAAATGCTCTCAAGCATAACTAAGGAATTATATTATTTAAGATCTACCTGGTGAGTATTTCCATCCCAGTTAATCGGGTTACTGGGCCCCACTTGCTGCTTCAATGGGATTATTCTACATTGTGGCCCTTTGTTGATGTTGATGTTGTTGTCTGTATTAGACACCAAGGTATTATCTTTAAATAAGGACCAAAGAAGAGACAATGCAAGATCTGACTCTGACGCACAAACAAAGCAAAAGGCTATTCAACTGCATTTAATGACTGAACTGCTGATCCCAATTGAGGAAACAAGTTTTTCGTGGGCATCTAAGAGGAACTAGTAGGATCTTTAAAATATCTTAAGAGAAGGGAAACTAGGACTAGTGGTCTTTCCTTGAAGAACATCAAAGAAGTTTTGTGTTGCACAAGCGGAAAAAAGCCAAGGCTCAGAAATGGAGTGTGCAGAAAGAGGGCACTGCACTTTAGTAGTTAAGCTAGGAAATTAATCTAACTCAACTCCAGTTACCTTTAACTCCTCCTAGAATGCACTGTTCTGCCTGAACTTCTACTTCAGGGCCACCAGATCTGTAGTCATGTCCGTCCCCATAAAACTATCTTACTCTCTTGTCTGCTTCACAGGGGTCAATCTGCCTACCTATCATACAGTCCTCAGCTGCACATGAAATCCTCATGAGGTCACAACTGCACTGCTGAACACTCAGTAAACAAATGGGAATACCTTCAACCTGTATACCTCACTGCCGACATTCTCACTGTTCTTGTGAGAGAACAGTCTCACCTGAGCACATGCTAGGGGTGGCTGTGTTCAGACAGGTTTTCTCTCTGCTGCCCCCATGCCTACATCTTCACGCAAAGGGCTCCAGGATAAACAGGGAAGAGCATTACACTCACTGGGCCTAAATGGTTCCCAAGACTGTCTCTAGCACCAGACAGGACCTTGAGCAAGAAAATGAATGATCTGAGAGCCTTTCAGCCTTAGCCAGGTTGCACTTGACACAGAATGTACCCAGAACCTTGTTCTGGGTTCCCCAGGTCTGTTCTGAACACAGGGATTATTTACTTGCCATAGCC
>NW_012267519.1:44498-87881 GCF_000151885.1 Dipodomys ordii
CATGTGTCCATGGCAATGACATCCTCATTCATCCCTTCACCCCAACTCTTACTCTCTTATTCCCTATTTCACCTGCACTTATAGCCCTTCTGTTTACATAGGGTCCATAATACAGTTTTAGGTATATATGACATGTTAATAAGCACGCCTGTTGTTTTGGTCAAGAAGGCGAATGCCCACACAGTGAGACCAAAGCAGGGTATTCTCAAGAGAAGAACACAAAGGTGCAATGGCTATGTACATCTATTCACATAAAATAATAGTTATTGAAATGCTTTCATTGTATTTGATGTTGGTATAATTTGTGGAGGGAAAGGGAAAAAACAAATCATTTAAATAAGGATACAGGTGGACCCATTGCAACAATGAGATGTACAAGTCATTGTGTCGAAAAATGAACTTTACAACTTCGGGTGTGGGGTGTGAAGGGGAGAGATGGGAATGGATGGGAAGGGACAAAGGAAGAGGCAACAATGCTTGATAAAAAATGTACTAATTACCTTACCCATGTAATTGTAACCCCTCTGTACAGTATTTTCACAATAAAAATATAAAATAAAATAAGTTATTGAAATGGAAATTTGGGAGAAGTGCCTTCCTTCTATATGTGTCATTGCCAAAAGTCTGGTCATTCCTATGGAGCACATTCCCTACCTGATCACTTACTAAGGGAACCGTGTTCTTAAAAGCCTTCATTCTGCTGATCTACATGCTCACCCACATGTGCATGCAAAATACCTAAAGGGCTTACCAGGAAAACCAACCCAGTCATTAGTGCCAGTAGTCACCTCTGGCCATTTCTAATGTAAGGCAGGACCTAGAGCAAACAGGCACTCTCTGGACACCTTCTGAGAAGCCTAAGCCTCACAGTTCACCATCAGTCCCAATTGCCATACAACATATCTAAACCCTTGTTCTGGCTTCCTTACCATCTCTTCTCCACCCAAGAAAGATTTGCTCACCCTGGCCACCACGGGACTGCTAATTGGGGCCCCAAACCCATCCTAGGATTTTCAGTTCCTCACTCAATAATTTCTTTTTTTGGGGGGGGGGTCCGGTCGTGGGACCTGAACTCTGGGCCTGGGCGCTGTCCCTCAGCTCTTCAGCTCAAGGCTAGTGCTCTACCACTTGAGTCACAGCACCACTTCTGACTTTTTTTCTTTTTGCTTATGTGGTGCTGAGGAATCGAACCCAGGGCCTCAGGCATGGATGGCAAGCGCTCTACCACTGAGCCACCTTCCCAGCCCCTCACTCAATAATTTCTGTTTCCATTTAATGGTCACCATGGTCACCACCGGCTGACAATGTGCTTTTCTGGCCACCTTAAATCCAGTCAGGGGTTCTCCTCACCTATTTTACTCTCTTCATCACCACTTCCTTGTTGCCAGTATTCTTAACATATATTAGCAGAAAGGAATTTAAATTTTCTCAGATTTCTTGCTATCCATTTAGGGAAATGCCAATTCACTTTTGTTCATTTGTAAATTATATTTTTATATGTAAGGAAATGCAAATTTTCAACTCAAAGTCATTATAACAGTGCCTTAGAAATTCTGTCCATTTTTTATGTAGGTTGATAAACTGTTGTGTTTCTACTACAATTTTTTATATGTTAGTATTAGAGTTTCAATTCTGACTCTTATGCTTACTGGGCAGGGGTTCTATCACTGGAGCCATGCCCAAAGCCCTTGAGCCTTTCAATATTATTATTTTTGTTGTTGTTGGTATGGGGCTTGAACTCTGCACCTGAGCACTGTCCCTCAGCTCTTCCAGCATTCTACCACTTGAGCCACAGCGCCACTTCCGGTTTTCTGGTGGTTTATTGGAGATAAGAGTTTCATGGCCTTTCCTGCCCAGGTTGGCTTTGATCCCCAATCCTCAGATCGAAGCTAGGACTACAGGCATGAACCACTGGCACCTTGCTTCAATATTTTTAAAATATGTCCTTACCTTAAAGTACAAGATTCCCTGTTCTAAGTTCCTCTTCTATATGTTCCTTCCATGGCTATGATGACATTGGCAGACAAACTCACCCAGTTTTTGGTGGATAAGAATGGTTCTTGTAAACATTTTTACCCTGGTGGCCTTGAATTACTATCATCCTGTTCTCAAACTTCCACATAGCTAAGATTAGAGGTGTGAGCTACTATGATCACATTATCACCAGGTTATATCTTACTTCTAGGTATCAATTTGTCATCAATACACTATCAACGGTGCTTAAGTGTCTTTGAGAATACTAGATACTATTTTTTAAATTTTTGATTTTACATATTCTAAAATACATAGATAGCAATAAATTTGATTCACAGAACATGATGCTCAATTGTCTAACTGAAACAAAAGATTAGTGCATAATGAACCAGAGAACAATACTATGTTCAAACAGTGTGAATGGAGAAAAAACAAAATCTAAGTATAAAAATGGATTTAATCTTTTATGTCAGACTAAAATACTCATATTAAAGACATAAATCAATTTATGTCTTGATATTTAGTTTTCAACTCCACATTTCAAATCCACATCTCATTATTAATTTTCTTTTCCTTTTAAATTTTTCCTCTGTTACTCTGGGATGAACCCAGATACTGGTGTGTGCTAGGCCAGCACTCTCTGCCTTGAGCACACTGTTAATTCCTTGATTTCTTTTATTGTTATTGCTTTTTGAGATAGGATCTCAAATATGCAAAAGATAGACTCTAATTTATAATACTCGTGCCTCCAATAGCCAAGTAGCTGGGGTTATGGTCATGCCATCTCTGTTGGCATTTGATTATCATTAATGATGACAAAGGTCTTGGTGCTCAGCATTCCATATTTTATGAAGTCTATGCTACACATTTCTAAAACATAATATTTGAAAAATCATGATGATAAGGAATCCACTTATGTGCAGTTACACTATCCCAACATAATAAACTATCATAAAAGCAAGTAGAAGACTGCCAAAGTCTGAATATGAAATATTCTTCTACAGAGAGTATGCTCAGTACTTACTATCTAGATGATTGTTCCATTTCAGGAAGGTTTCAGAACCAGCCTGAGGAAGTTCATTACAGCAGGTGGAGGGTGTTTGGTGTCTATGTGATGTCCCAACTCCTTGCTGGAAGCCACAGACCACTTTCTGTTCCTGGCCATCATCCCGTGAACTAGTCTGCTCTATCATGTCCTCCTCACTCATCCCTTAGAAACTTTGGGTATAAATACACATTTTCTCCCTTGTTTTGTGTATGGAAAGTATTTTGGTCACAACAGTGACAAGTCTGACTGATAGAGAACTCTGCCAAAATGCTGAAAAACAATGAATGCCTGTGTGTCTACTTGCATCATACTGGGTGCCTTTTGAAGTTCTTCCAATATGTTTCATACACATGTGATAGCTTTGATATTTTGTAACTATGCATTCCTTATTTTAGCAAAGGTCCTTCCTGAATAAAGATTTCTGTCTTGATTACCTGAAAACTCACAAAGCTTATAAAGCATAACAATTTGACTACCGTGGTTAATACACTCACAGTGGTATATATGCTTTATAAAAAAAAGTTATTATATTTTATTTTGATGTAAAGGTGCTGTTCAGAGGGGCTACAGTAATATAAGTAAGGTAATGAGTACATTTCTTCTTTTTCTTTTTTGAACTCAGAACCTGGGTGCTGTCCCTGAGCTCTTTCACTGAAAGCTAGTGCTCTTCCACTTGAACCACAACTCCACTTCCGGATTTTTGCTGGTTAATTGGAGATAAGAGTCTCACAGATATTCCTGCTCTGGCTGGCTGCAAACTGTGATCCTCAGATCTCACCCTCCTGGGTAACTAGGATGACAGGTATGAGCCACTGATTTTGATGTTTCTTTTGAGGATAAAATTACATCTCCCACTCTTCCCCAACCTCACAATATCAGAGTTCAATGGTCTGAGCCTGAGCAGTTTCCCAGGATTAGTATATGTTGGAGGTACTGAGATGTCTACAGAATTCAGAAGTCAGCCCTGGAACATGTGCTTCCAGGAGAAATGCTACCCCAGTGTGTGGCATTACATACCTATAATCTCATGTTATTTCCAGCACTTTGAGGACTAAACTCCAGACTAACAGAGCTACACAGACCCTGTCTCAAAAAAAAAAAGCACTGTATAATCTTCATGAGATCTGTAATCAGGACACATTAGTCACATCTCCTGCCTGCAGGTTTTCTTACCTGTAAAGTGAAGCTGTGTATACTTTCTCCAGTGGGCAACAGAACCCTCATGCCCATACCTGTCTGTAGCTCAGACAAACTACCCTGGCATTGATAGGCAGTAGTATTTATGTGCAGGATCACAGGATGCCTTACTTAGAAGGAATAGTTTTCCAGCTCTGCACATGTAGAAATTATGGTGGGCACTGGGTTCTCAGGTCTCCTTTCTTTTTCTAGGAACCTAGTCTCCCTTAATGAAGCAAACATAAAGGGGGAAAGGATGCTGACTGATTTCCCAGAACATTATTATTAGGTATGCAGAAACTGACCTGCATCATTTCATACTTGTCCACACGTAGACAAATTTCCTTTGAGGATCCCCACAGCTTCTTCTTTTTTTAAATTCATGTACATTGTTACAGGTAATGTTTTCAATATGTCACAATAATACAGTGGCAATAACAACAAAAGCAAAAACAACATCTCTTCTTGTAAGATGCTTATTGAAACTTTCGTATTTGTTCTAAGAATTATTTTAATCTTCACTATAGCTATGATTTAGATATTTCATTATCCATACTTTATTGGTGAGCAAATTAAGTCTTTTAGAATTTATTTTCCAAATTTACACAACTCTTTAGAATTTAGTCTAGGTTTCTGGACACAAAGTCTGTGGTAGTAATTTTTATTTATTTATTCCATACCCTCAGTTTACTAAATATGTCCTGAAACATTGTGTGGGAATGTCACTAAAGAATACATCATATCTTGGTAAGAAATGAACGCATTATCCCGCCCATGTAATTGTAACCCCTCTGTACAGTATGTTCACAAATAAAATAAAATAAAATTTAAAAAAAAGAATGCATCATAGTTTTTCCATTTCCTAACAAATGGGGCAATGTCATTCTTTCTGATGGAAGCATTAGAAACATAGGTCCCATGGTTTCCCTTATTTACAATAACTAATATATGTCTGAGACAAGCAGAAAAATTCCAATAAGATGATGTTAGTCAAAATGAACCCCAAGATAAGGACACAAGTTTTTTTTCTTTCTTGCTATTGTTTCTAACATATTTATAAGATGATTGTTTTGTTGCTTTGTATGTCCCTCCACCATGGTATAACCCCTGTTTTCACTGTATTTGATGTTGGTATAATTTGGGGAGGGGAAGGAAAAAAACAAATTGTTTAAATAGGGATACAGGTGGACCCATTGCAACAATGAGGTGTACAAAATGCTATGTTGAAAAATGAACTTTACAACTTTGGCAGGAGTGCGGTGGAGTGTAGTCTTGGAGATGGGAGGGCAGGGATGATAGGAGAAAAACAAAGGAGGAGGCAACAATGCTTGATAAGAAATGTACTCATTACCTTGCTCATGTAATTGTAACCCCTCTGTATGGTATTTTCACAATAAAAACATTAAAAAAGAATATATCATAGTTCTTGCAGCTACTCTTTACAGAATTGCATCTCAGATAACATACTAATGCAACAAATTGTTTAAACTCAGCTTTTCAATAGTACATACTTATTGTGATTTTTTCCTTGTTAATGGAATACTCTTCTCAGTTTACATTTGTGTTAGCAATTCTGAGCTAATCATTAACATTTCTGTCTCAAATATTATGCTCCTACAAATCTCTGAAGCTATTGATACATGGTTGTGAAAAGAATGTATGGAATAACACAAATATAGCAACAAAAATGCAGATACAATCAATACAAGCAGCAAAATACCAACAACCTGAAGGTATACTTGCTGTAATTGTCCCCAGATACTAAATAAGTATCTGAAAAGACTCAAAGGCCACTAACTGACTGGTTCCAAGTTTGAGGCACAGATGTATATTGAAGAATGTACAGTAAGAGAGTAAAAGGATTTTTGTAAGGATCATGATAACTAATTTTAATATCATAATACCTTTCAAATTTGTGACGTTTGTGCCTCTCAAACCACCAAAGTTTCCTATGGTCTACTTAAGGGATCTTGGGGAAAAATAGTTCTTTGACTTTGTATTTTTATGTAATTTTAGATTTATAGAATAATTACAAAAATAGTTCAAAGAGCTATTTGTCTTTTATCAGCATCTCCTAAGGCTGAAAACCCACAGAACCTTGGTATAATTACCAAGAGATATAATGCTTTAAGCTAAACTGCTTTAGTTCATTGGCTTTAGTAGTACTCACCAGCATTTTTTTTTAGTAATAGTCTATTTTCATCACAAAATCTAATCTACCCTACTTAGTTACCCTTTGTTCTTAGCTTACCTAATCTGCAACAATTCCTCTGTCTTTCCTTAACTGTGGTCTCAAGGCTTTCAAATATTGACTATTCAAGTAAAAGCCTGGATCAGTCTTCCTAAGGAAATGTCCCTCATAAACAGGCTGGGGTAGTAATACTAATATCAGATAAAACATATTTCAAATTACAATTAGTAAGAAAAAAACAAAGAAAGACATCTCATATTAATAAAGTGAACTCTCCATTAGGTTTCTGTCTGATGTGGTTCCCTGGTCTTGATTATTTTCCTCTGGTTATATTCCCCCTTTAAGTATTTTTTGTAGTGCTGGCTTCTTGATCATGAATTCCTTTAATTTTTCTTTATTATTAAAAATTTTTGTTTCTCTGTCTAATGTAAATGCTAGTTTCTCTGGATATACCAGTCTGGGTTAGCAGTTGTTAGTTTTCAGGGCTAGGATGGTATTTTTCCAGGCTCTTCTTGCATTGAGGGTTTGTATGGAGAGGTCTGCAATGATTCTAATTTTCTTTGCATTGTAGTATAGCCCCTTCTTTGACTTTACAGCATTTAAAAGCAGCTCTTTGAAATTCAGGTCTAGTGTCTTTACTACAATGTGTCTAAAAGTGTTTCTTCTAGGACCCTGTCGTGTAGTTGTTCTGTAAGCGTCTGTTATGTGAGGTTTTCTCTTTTGAGATTAGGGAAATTTCCTGTAATAATCATTGAATAATTGTTGCATCCCTCTAGTCTGGTAATCCTCTCCTTCATTGATCCCAGTTATACGAAAATCAGATTTGTTGGCATTGTCTGCCAGTTCTTAGACTTCTCTTTGGTAATTTCTGAGTGTGTGTGTGTGTGTGTGTGTGTGTGTGTGTGTGTGTTTGTATGACTTTTTCTCCAGCTCTTCTGTTTTATCTTCAACTTGTGAGATTCTATTTTCCATCTGTTTTTCATTCTGTTAGTATGGGTTCCTTTGTGGTTTGCATTTCGGAAATAGTCTATTTACTATTTCACTATCAATACTCAAAGTGTTAATTTCATCTTTTAACAAGGTATGTACTGTGTCTATACTATTTTTTGTCGTGGGTTTTGAACTCTGGGCCTGGGCACTGTCCCTCAGCTCTTCAGCTCAAGGCTAGCGCTCTACTACTTGAGCCACAGTGCCACTTTCACTTTTCTGGTGGTTTATTGGAGATAAGAGTCTCATGGACTTTCCTGCCTGTGCAGGTTTTGAACTGCGATTCTCAGATCTCAGCCTGCTGAATAGCTAGGATTACAGGCTGAGCCACCAGCGCCTGGCTCTGTGTCTATTCTTGGGATTCCTTTGATATTTCTTCTTTGTACTCTTTAAATTACTGTTGTATCTCTTTTTATTTCTTTAGCCAATTCTGCCATCATCACTTTTAATTGATCTTTTGCCCTCCATTTCTTCTTTGCTTTCACTGGAGTTGTTTCCTAGCTTGCTGCTGGCTTTTGGGTTTATTGTCTTGAATGTTCAGGAATCTTCTAACCTTTCAATGTGGTTTACGCATTTGGGTTCAGGATTTGTGAGGTCTGTGGCCCAAGCTCTGCCTGTTGGTATGCAACAGGTGGAGCCTTTGCTTAGACCAGGCTAGTTCCCAAGGGGTCACCTAACCTTAGGGCCACTGTACAGTACTGTGTTGGCAGCTGCCGGTGTTAGTGGGTGCTCCTCTAGCAGCAGAAGCACACGCGTGTTTTGTGATGCGGGTCAGGTTCCAGTGGCCTAGGCGGCTTAGGATCCTAGTTGAGGTATACTTGCTTGTCAGTTCTGAGCAGGTTGGGGGCACTCCTCCTGCTCCTAGGGCTTCCCTCCAATTCCCTGCTCCACTCAGGCAGGGACAAGCAGCAGAGGCTTCTCAATCACCGCCTAGGGCACACAGGTGGGGCTGCTGGAGCCCTGGCACAGTTACAGGTGGAACTCATTTCACAGGCTTCTAGAGCCTGTGCATGGTTCCCGTGAGGGGGGGAGGGAGGTCCCCCGTGGGGGACTGATTAAGTGTTGTCCAGCGGTGCTGTGGCAGATCCCTGTATCTATGTGCTGTACTTCACTGGTTGCAGGTCAGCACCAGCTCCGTTGCAGTGATTGTGGGCTGAACAGGGTGGTGGTGGGAGCTCTGGATCTGGGTTTTACGGTATTTTGTCGCTGCCTACACTGTCCGGGTCCAGCATTTGGGTTCTATGGTATGCTAGTGGTTCTGAGATCCCAGGCAGCCATGGGCCAGGTCGCTTTTGCAGCTTGGCAGTTAGGAGCCACACTGCAAGGGGTGGGGGAGTGGTCTTCACGCTTTTTCGTCTTTGTACAGGTTCTGAGGTTTTTTTTTCTTTTCTTTTCTTTTTTTTTCAGTTCCTGTATTGGTCTCTTGGGGGAACTGTGTATTGGCACCTGAATTCTCTATTTAGTAGGAGAGAGCTATGGTGTTTTCCTTACTGTTTCATCACTGCCTTGGATCCTCTCAGTGAGTACATTTCTTGCTGAATATTGTTACACACTCCGTCGTTTTTCTCCCACTGTCCCTCTGCCCTCCCACTCCTTCCCCCCTCCCAAAGTTGTTTGTACATGCCTACACAGGTCAATTCTGTTTATTCACATACTATGCATTCCTTGCCTTCCTAGTTACTTTATCCAGATCATTCACTAGTTGACCTCACTGCACATTTTCCCAACTCCAAGGATGGGTCCAAAGTTAATCTTAGAATCTTCTTATGTAGTGATTAGTGCTTCTTCCCATATCAGGCCAAGAATTTGCATTTCCAGACACTGCTAGAGAAACCTGACTTTTGGAATCAGCCTACATCTGCTCTCTGACAAGTTCAAGTAAATTCATGCCTGTGCTGTTTATTTGGATTATACTTCTTGATAAAGTGGGAAATATGCTTTTTCCCAGCCACTGAAGATTAGCGACAGTGGAATTTTTCATTCTGAAATTTCCTAATCCCAAAGACTGTACTATTGTTCTTGATAAGGTGATAAATGTGTGAGAGAACCAGTTTCCAAATGAAACATACTTTATATGATTCCTCTAGAAGAAGACTTCCCACAGAAAACAAAATTCCTGGACTTAGAGTTGTGTGTGTGTATGAATCTAAGCCACGAAGCACAATCTGTCTTTGTTGCCCTATTATACATTAGTAGAGGACTGTTTATGTAGAAAGAGTGGTCAATCCTTTGGATTTGTTATCCTTAAAATATGTTTAAGAAACCCATACATAGCTAGTAACTATGATTGTTTTGTTATTTTGCTGAAATACAATAATTGGGAGGTACTAGTCTTATAAGAATTTATAGATATTTCCTTCATGTAGTCAATTCTGTTTTTGAGTTCTGGATGTGTTTCCACTAACTGCAACCTGACACTAAAGTAGGGAGAGGAAATGGGAGGAAATAATCTAACCTCTTGGCATATGCCACCTCCTAAGTATTCTGCTACAGATATTGATATATCAGGCATATAATTTTGAGCACATGAGGTCCCTACTTATTTGGACATTATGTATAATTAGCACTATACTGGAAAAAGTTAAGACAGAACAAAGTTTTAGGGATAGATGAGCTTTAGTAACAAATATCAACCCAAATGCCAAGAATAATGTAACATTTAGGTGCAAGAACTATGAAGATTCAGCTTCCCATTTCAATGTCTTTGAAATTCAGTGCATTGTCATTTCAACACACTAGAAATATAAAACCTATGAAGCAAGTATTAATTTTTGCATTTTAAATTTTCATGTATCTGACTTGTTATATTAGGCATAACTATTAAATAATTGCTTTGTTCATATGTTTTTTTCTAAGTTGGTACTGGAAACTGTCATCATTGTTAATGAAAGTAACCTTTTACTTTATTAATCATTATTATTTTCTCTAAAGAAGGGTATAACTTTTCTCTAAAGTTAGACTTGGATGTCAATCTTCCTACCTCTCTTCACTGAGTAACAGATATTGCAGAGGTAGATTCTTATGGTCAGCTTTTCAACAGTGTTTTGACTCAGTCTGGAAAAAATATGCTATAATTTCTACATTAAAAATGATTTACTGCTGGGCACCAGTGGCTCATGCCTGTAATCCTAGCTACTCAGGAGGCTGATATCTGAGGATCTCGGTTGAAAGCCAGCCCAGACAGGAAAGGCCATGAGACCCTTATCTCTAAGAAACCATGAGAAAACCAGAAGTGGTACTGCAGCTCAAGTGGTAGAGTACTTGCCTTGAGCTGAAGAGCTGAAGGACAATGTCCAGATGCAGAGTTCAAGCCCTATGACTGACCAAAAAAAAAAAGATTTACTGAGTTGGAGATTTAGCTCAATGGAAGATCCTGGTGAGTCAAGGCCCTGAGTTAGGTTCTTGAAAGGATCCTTCATGTCCATCCCAAGGAACCATTCAGAGGCAAGCAGGCACAGGAGAAAGATTATTATAAGGTTTATTAGAGGAGCCATATTTTCCTGAAGAGGGAGCACATGACATCCGTCTCTATCCAGGTAGCAGGAAGTGAGGTAGGTGAGTTCTCAGGAGGGTCTGGTCAGAGATAGGGAGTAGCCAGCTGTAGGGCAGGAACTCCAGGAAAGAGAGAAGCTCAGGTATGGGTGGAGCAGAGGACCAAAGGTGGGCATAATACTCAGTCCTCAGCTCTGGGAGGGAAATAAAAGATTTACTTACTTTCATCTTTTAAAAAATGCAATCTGAAAAAAAAATTAAGTGTCTCATGAAACATAAAAAAAATGCAATCTGTACTGGGCACTGATGGCTCACAACTGTAATCTTAGTTAAGATCTGAGGATCATGTTTCAAATTCAGCCCCAGGTAGGAGTATCCCTGACCCTCTTATCTACAATTTACTACCAAAAAGCCACACATAGAGCTGTGGCTTGGGCTGGGAAGGTGGCTCAGTGATAGAGTGCTCGCCTTGCATGCATTAGGCCCTGGGTTCGATTCCTCAGCACTACATAAGCAGAAAAAGCCAGAAGTGGATGCTGTGGCTCAAGTGGTAGAGTGCTAGCCTTGAGCTGAAGAGCTGAGGGATAGCGCCCAGGCCCAGAGTTCAGGCCCATGACCAAACAAAAAACAAAAAACACAGAGGAGCTGCAGCTTAAGTGGTAGAGCACTGGCCTTGAGCACAAAAGCTCAGGGAGAGTGCACAGGCACTGAGTTCAAGACCCAGGAGTGGCACCAAAATAAAAATAGTCTTAATTTCAACAAGAAAACAACATCAACCATTTAGTACTTATTTTTAGTTATTTTTGTTACAAAGTCATTTAAATGATGTTAGAATTTCAACAGTTGACAAGAACACAAAATTGTATGTGTTTTCATCATGCCTTTGAAACACTACATGATTGTTACATGTTTCAACTGGATAAACACACCACACACATCCAAGCAGAGAGGAGTTTAATGCCAGCAAGACTAGCAGGCTATCTCCATCAGGACAGAAAGCAGTAGCTGTCATTAAGCGAGGGAAGTAGTTATAGGGAGGGAACCTGCATGGGAGCTGCATAGACATCAGGAAATCATCGGGAAATTTATGGTATGGGGGTTGATGCTTATGGTCAGGCCAGGTCTGGAGGGCCTTGAGATGCAGACAGACAGGCAGAACAAACAGCCAGGCCCCAGAAAGTCAGCCACCAGCCAGCAATGATCATTTCAATATGTAAGCAATGTAAGTTGTTAGTTATTCCATATCATTTGTTTATTATTAAGTCTTGGATAGTCAAAATGCCTTTTACATTGATAGGCAATCACACAAGTTAGTGACCAGATTTCTAGAATTCAGTAGACACATGTAGTTAGTGCATGTATCATAGCAAACTGGCAACTCCAGTAGAAGTAAAAAAAAAAAAAAAAAGAAGCAGCAAGTACATATAAAATGCTTTATAATCTGAAGGATATAAATAAGATGTATTCAGAGCATTTAATAACAGAACAAGGGACAATAAGGGAATTGTTATGGCTTAGACCTTAAATATCCCAAACGCTCAATTATAAAGGCTTGGTACTGAAGTAAGGAGGCTGAGACTAAGTAATATCTTACAGCTTTCCTGGTGCCTCTGGGAATTATTCACCCAGTGTTGAAAAGCCTACAGGTGAGAGAGGCTATTCATTGAATGTAGATACTTAGCTCAAGGTCAGCTAGGAGGGCTCTGCTTCAGAGAAATGCAGATGCCATAGCCTTAGGAAAGCTTTGCATATGGAGAACGCTCTGATTCTGCCTTAATTAACTCCCTAAATGGCTTGAATCACCAGCCTCTGAATAGCCTCTAAGTATACCCTATATGGAAGGTTGAGGCCTCTCTTCCCTAGATGGAAAAGTTCTGGTGATACATGAGTATGTCCATTTAAGGTCTGGCATCTTGTCTTCATGGTGGGAGAAGGTGAAGCCCCCTCTCCCTCTCAGATGATGAGCATAATGGAATCTCTGGAGACAGGGGAGGGCACTTGACTGATAGGTTACTAACCCTCAGTCCAGTTCCTGGGACTGGGAGTTTTCCTGTGACTGTGCCACCTGAGCTGGCCCTATTTAGGTCTGGACCAGCTCAGGGATGATTATGCTATGTCCTGTGTCTCCATGTTCCTGTCCTGTCTCCTGACTCCTGGCTGTTTTCATCACCATGGATCCCATTTCAGCTCACCATTGGAGCTGAATTGTTTTTTTTTGGTATTGTTTTTGTTCTTTCCTCTCTAGTCTGTTTCTTGTGTTAAGAATATTTGCCCTATTTGTTAGGAAATGGAAAGACTTGGAAAAAAATTATATTAAGTGAAGTAAGCCAGGCCCAAAGAAACATAGGTCCATGGTTTCCCTTGTTTGCAATGACTAGTACATGTCTAGGACAAGCAGAGAAAGTCAAAGGCTATGTACATATGACCATATAAGATGGTGTTAAGCGAAATGTACCCCAAGACAGGGACACAAGTGTTTTTTTTCTTGCTATTGTTTATAATGTACTTATAATGCACTATGGGATTCTTTTGCTTCTTTTGTATGTTCTTCCCCCATGGTATAACCCGTTTTCACTGTATTTGATTCCGGTGATCTGCATCTTGTATATACATTTTTGTAATTTGGGGAGGGGAAGGGATATAGTGGAATGCTTAAGTGGGGATGCAGGTTGACCCATTGTGATGATGAGATATACAGGGCACTATGTTGAAAACGAACTTTACAGTGTCCGAGTAAGGGGAGGAGTTGGGGAGGGAAGCATGGATGGTAGGGGAGAAACAAAGGAGGAGGTAACAATGCTCAATAGGAAATGTACTCATTACCCAACTCATGTAACTATAACCCCTCTGTATTTTTTTACAATTATATATATAATTTGCGGGCTTCAGGCCTCTGTAACAATTGGCTGCCTGCAGACTGCTAGTGTTCCCATAGACTCCATGATTTGACCTCCCAAAACGTGTCTTCTCTGATTTCTCACCTTACAACAGTATATAAAGTATAGTGATGTTGGGAAGTGGTGGCAACTTTGAGGTTGAGTCCTACTTGGAGGAACTAGGTCACTGGAGGCATGCCTTTGAAAGGGCTATTCAAACTCTAGCTCCTCTCCTTTTTTCTCCTTCCTGGGGACCATTAAGTGCACAGTTCTGTTCTGTCATGAGCTCTGCCTCACTACAGGATCAAACATGATGGAATCAAGCAACAAGTGACTGAAAACCCTCACAGTGGGAACTAAGTAATTCCTCCTTGTAAGTTAATTGTCTTGGGTATTTTTGCACTATGACAGAAAGTTGGCTAACAGAGGAAACAAGAGAAAACCCTTCTGAGAAAGAATTATCTAAACTATGCCCTGAGTGTTGAATTATTCAACAGTATGGAGGCCAATTCTATTTAAAAGAACATGAAATGGGGTAAAAGTCTTGTGCGTAGGAAGTGAAATCACTGTCAAAAGGGGTCCAAGAAAGGAGGAACACATAAAGCATGGGAACATTTATACTCTGATAGACTTGAATTAGGGACCTTACCTTCTCACTCTTTAACACCTAGAGTGGTACCTAATAAGAGATCCTTGGTTAATGTGTATGAAATAAAGTCTTAATCCCAGTGCTCTTGACCTAGAAAAGGATGCAGCAGCATTCAGTTTTAGATATCCATAGGTAGATGGGCATAGCTTTCCTCTTTTAATAGCAGGTTAGCTTTTATAATCAACTTAACAGTAAAGCTCAGAGTGTAGTATACCTTAGAGTGAAATTAATGACTTGAATTGCCACCACTCTATCAAAACATCCAGGAAAAGTTTTCAATTGTCCTGACTAGTGTCAATTATACAGAAGTAAGCCTGTCAATGTTGGCAAGGAAAAGGTATAACATGAATGGGTCAGCCCATATCACTTACTCAGTACAATGGTCAGTAAGAAGAAGGCAGATGTAGAGTAGTAGACAAGAGACTCAAAGGATTTTTGAAAGCCCTTTATTATCTTTTATATATCCCAGACATACATCCAATCTTCCTAATACTAGTTTCAGAGAACAGCAGTGTTTTACATATGGTAAAGGGCTTCAGGAAAGAATACTGACTACACACCATTGTTCAATGAACCCTTCACACTGTGAAAATCACTTATATGATGTGCTCCACTTCATATCAGTACGTTGTGCTGCCCAGAGCATTGACCTTATTTCTGACTTTACTTCAGCCAGCTTCTCTTCGTCCAAACTGTTGCGCAAATGCCACTGTTCATAGCAATGTACAGGAACGGGATAAATCACATACTTTAGCTCTGTCAAGGGTGTTAGGTTCTGCAAAAGGCTCCTGAGAACAGGCATGGTAATGGGATTACAGGCCAAGCTTAAGACTCGGAGGTGGGAACAGTGTCTTAGGGATGGTATAAAATCAGAGAGAATTAAATCTGTAATAAGGCAATTATTCATCTCTAGCTGCTGCAGGGTACCAGATAAATTGTCCAGAAGAATCCGTAATGGTAGAGAATCTTCCCAAGAGATCTGGTTTTTACTGAGATTCAATAGCTTTAAGTGCCGGGCCTTAAGGCTTTCAGAGAAGTAAATAAAGTCTTTGTTAGTCAGGTCACAAAAATTCAGATGCAAGTAAGCCAATTGCGGTGACAGAACTCTGTAGAGACAAAAGGAAAATTATTTTTAAAGCATGAGTAACTGATCCAGACAAGGAGTCTTAAATCACTTGGTAATACATTGAAATGACAGTTAACAATGTGGGCTCTAATATCAGTAATAGAGTTGCCACCATAAAAAGTTATTTTCCACAAACAAAGTTGCTTCAACATCTTCTAAATGTAAACTATCAATTAGTTTACAGGATAGTAAAGATTAAATGAAAAAAATTAATACTTACACCATAGTACATTGTGGGGGTCTAATTCACTTATTTTATAGAGAGAAGTCAGGGAAGGAACGCTACAGAAGATTCTCTTTGAATAATCCTTACATAACAATTTCTCCATTTGACTCTAAGCCTTTGGGAAAACCCATGAATGAAAGGCTCTGACAGTATTAACTACTATGGTCATATCATGACTATGTGCATCAGTGCTATAAGAATGAAACTTTCTCCAACTGCAAATGTCCCTTTCCTCTGTCTTTTTTACCAATATGTTTTTAAGTCTGTTATGCTATCTATATATGGTTGACTGAAAGAATGAGTATAATGCATATTGCTAATCTTGCCTTTCTTCTCACTATGAGAAAGGCATTCCCTAGAATGGCCAGTTACAGATTCCCTAGCAGTGTCCAAACTGAGAGAAAGTAAATATATGTTACAAGGAACTAGGGAATGTGCAAGAATGGTTTCCTTCCTGAATTAGCTGACAGCTCACATCATCCAGAATACCACTCCAAGCCCTTACCTGAGTAGTTTATGTAGCTGGTTTCTGAGGGGGAAGCAAGATAGGCAGAGCTCCTGAAGATCATTTAGCTGGCTAAGATGGGCCAGAAACATTTTGAAGTTTTTCCTTTTATAAGATCTAAATATGATTTTAGATAAATTAAGGCTTCTCAAGTTGACCATCTGAGGGAAAATCATGCAGACTTCACTCAGATAAGTCTGATCCACTTCCAAGTGCTCAATACACCTCATATCCAACAACTTCAGGGTATTTTTGTTGTCATGTGACTTAGAAATCTGTAAATCTCTACAACAGAGGTGCAGAGACCCCAAGCTCTGCTCAATTTTGCCATGAAGAATAGAATGAAAATGTCTTGCACTCCTGCTACCATCAAGATAAAGGTCTACTAATAATTCCATGGATTGTCTGGATACTTGAGGCTCTGAAGTTGAAAGACCATTATTGGCTTCTTGTATTTTCATAATAGAGTTCTGAGAGTAAGTACAAGCATGATTACAGAAAGGGAATTTTTTCAAAAAGCTGAAACATGTGGTCTTACAGTCTGCATTCTGCCTTAAATCTAGAATCCTCAGTTTGGGAACCCTGTAGGAAAAGGAGATGAAAGATATGAGAGGTAGTGTGTGTTAATGGAAACCAGCAGAATCAGTAATGAGAAGCAGAGACAAATACCTATATTCTTGGGGTTTACTCCAAATACCAGGTGGCAACAAATCTTTCCCACAAAAATCACACAGCCTCTGTTAGTTGCTTTACATTCTATTCTCATTTTGTCTTTCCCAGTGTTAGTGTTCATGTTCCTATTCTATGTAATAATATCTATCATCTATATACATCAGTTGTATCTTCAATCACCAGTAGTTTATATCATATTTGTAAGAGATTAATGTTCTTAAGGTGATCACAAATGTTGCACCCATAGTATCACAAAGACCTTCATCTATCAATCAACTATGGAGACTTGCAAGTACTCTCCTGAACAAGATCTCAACATAATACTCTACGGATTTATCGTGTCTATATTATATGAAGTCTTACCAAGAAGAAGAGTTGTGAACAGGAAGAAACTGAAGACCATCAAGCATAGCTTCCAAGATTTCATAATATGACTCCGGCTTCTCCAAGGCTCCGACATGGAGACAAGGAAAGGGCCAAGTACTTACTATTGCCTTCACTATATTCTTATGCCCACCAGAGAAAGCAACATTGAACAATGGAATAAAAAGTTCTCGTGGTATCTCTTCAACTGCACGTAATGCTACAGACTCATTTTTCACCACAGTCTGCATAGCAAGATCAAGTAGTGTGTCTGGCTCCTGTGGCTCCATCTTAATACACCTGTATCAGAGTGAGAAATATTTAGAAATCTGGAAAGACAGCCACATAAAAACATTAGCTAAATAAATACATGGTAAACTGTACAGCTATCTCTAGAGAACTATTGCTATAAGAATTAGAAATTATCTCATAACTGTGTGGGAACTGAAGAAAATACTTAGCTGTAAAACTGGTAAAAATATCTGTATATCGTCTGTTTGATAAGGATCTAGAATTCAGAACATAAAAGCAACATACAATATAAAGGGAAAATTCATTTAATGGAAGTTGCAAATGACAATAAACACTGCTGGAATGAAGACACAGAAATGATTAACAACTAGATAAAAAATATGCTAAGCAACACAAGTCATTAAGGAAATACAAATTAAAACTAGCCTATGATACCATCTTGTACCAAATGAACAGTCATTTTCCAAAATGAGAGTAGGGCCAGACATCGTGGCTCATGCTTGTGATTCAAACTGTTTAGGAGGAACAGAGGAGGTTGAAGGTTCAAGGCCAGTTAAAGAATAAGCCAGAAGTGATGGTTCAAACTTATAATCTCACCTATGAAGGAGGCAGAGGTAGGAGATTATCTGTCAATCTGGGGCAATATATATATGAGCTGATCTGAAAAATAATGCAAGCAAGAAAGTTTGGATTGTGGTTGAGTGCTTGTGTAAAAAATACAAGGCCTTGATTTCAAGTCTTTAGTGTGAAAATAAATAAATAAAAGTGAGAGCAAATAACTAAAGTTGTTGCGTGTATAGAGAAAGAAGAGCCACATACATTGCTGATGGCAAATCAAAATCATAGAGCTAATGTTAAAAGTTTGGTGGTTTCTTAAAAAGTTAAACATAGTTACCCATTGTCACACCTATCCCACCTCTATATATACCCAAGATAAATGAAAAAAATGCAGTCATACTAGCATTTTAATTGCTGTTTATGATACATAAGTGTTTAATGAGCAAAAAAACTGTGTTCTAACCACATTTTACAAAAACAGCTGGGCACTAAAGGTCCATGCCTGTAATCCTAGCTACTCAGGAGGCTGAGATCTGAGGATCATGGTTGAAAGCCAGCTCAGGCAAGAAAAAGTCCATAAGGCTCATCTTAGTCACCAAAAGTATGCAATGGGTTTTTTTAAAATAGATTATCATTCAAGAAAAGCTAATTGGGCCTGGCGCTGGTGGCTCACGCCTGTAATCCTAGCTACTGAGGAGGCTGAGATCTGAGGATCGCAGTTCAAAGCCAGCCCGGGCAGGAGAAACCGTGAGACTCCTATCTCCAATAAACTATCAGAAAACTGGAAGTGGCACTGTAGCTCAAGTGGTAGAGCGCTCGCCTTGAGCTGAAGAGCTGAGGGACAGCGCCCAGGCCCAGAGTTCAAGCCCTTCGACCGACCAAAAAAAAAAAAAAAAGCTAATTGGACCTTGTTTGCCAAGAACTGTGATTCTTTCATGTGCAGCAAAGATCAAAGCTCCTTGTAAGAAAGGGATTGCTTTTCAGAAAGGAAGGAATGTTTTCACCAATTAGTACAAAAGGATACTGAATTCTATTGCGGAATTTACAGTACATGCCATTTCATAAAGACTGCACACAACTCTGTGAGGATGTGCAGTCAGCTTTGTTGAGAGGTTCAGTTGTAGACATTCGAAATACTTACAATCAATGCTACTCCAATTTGATATCTTCTTCCCTGACAAGTTCACATGAAAAAGATATCAATAATCCTTAAGCTAAATTAAACTACAATACAATTTCAAAAATACCTGACAATGTTTACTCAGTTAGACAGCTAGATAATAACATTCATATTATATATATGTATCCATATATACACATATATCTGTATATATGGATGGCTGTGAAATGAGTAGAAAAATATGAGGAGGGACTTAGGATACTGGACTTTGAAGTATGTAAGAAAGCAATTTAAAATCTTGTACATGCTCATCTGTGCAATATAAGTATAGGAAAGATTAGGCCGCAAGATGAAAAGACTATCCCTATAGGTAAACAATAGGAAAGGGGAAAGAAATGGAAACATAGGAAAAAGATTGAAAGAATGAGAAAGGAGTGACATTTCTTTGAATGCATGTTTATGTACAACTTTGATTCTGTTTTGAATATCTAAACTGACAATTTAAGATGCTTTCTGTATCTGCAGGTCCTGCACCTATGGACTGAACCCACTGCCTATGGAAATACTATGCCAAAATTGTGTATTTAACTTTTATTTGTCATTGTTTCCTAAACAATGCAGAGTAAGAACTAATTATATAGCACTAACACTGTATCACTTACTAGAAAAAGATCTAGATATCAGGCATGGTGGCTCACAGTTGTAATCCCACCTATGGGAAGCAGGGATTGGGAAGACTGTGGCTGTGGGTCAGTCATTTGCAAAATATTTGAGACTCTATCTCAATAAACTGGTAGTACAGTGTGTCATCCTGACTACATGTGAGGCAGAGATAGGATCATTGTGGTCTAGAGATGGCCTAGTGATAAACACAAGACACTGTCTAAAAAAACTAAATATAACAGGGCTGGGGGCCTGGGCTGAAGTAGTGTAACATCTGTCTAATTAGTGAAAGGCCCGAGTTAAAATTGGAGTACTATAGCAAGAAAAGAAAATCTACAGATGATTTAAAATACCTAATTTTGACCAAGTGTGGTAAAGATAATGATAAACTTAAAAATCAATATGCTTTCTAAACCAAAACTTTTAAATTTTTAAGCACTCACTGCACCGTTCAATGAATATGGAGAAGCACTGTCAGGTGCACATAATCTTCAGTTTTGTTTAGATTGTTATGTGAACTTTGAATCTTGGCATGCCTAAATTTGTTCTAATATATTTCCCCAAAGCCAAACTGTTGCCTCCAAAGTAAGATAAAAAGTTATGGCAATCCCTGAATAAATTATGCTCTTAGCTTATATAACAAAGTAAAAACTTCAAATTTGTTGAAATCCAGCATGTATTCAGTAGAACGTATGTAGGATTTGAGGGAAAGCACAAGAATCTACAGTATAGTATTGAAATCTATGCATCCCAAACATTTATAGTTTTCCTCAATTGCGGTATCTTTCAAACTAATATGGGTACCGGGTATCTACATTATAGGAGAATCTGTGAACTTGATGTGAAAATAATTTACCATTTAATGTAAGGAACTTGAGCACACCAAGATTTTGAATGCAAATTTACAATAGGGGGTCCTTAAACTAGTTCTTTGAGGAGGATATTGGAGAGGGGAAGGGCTCAAAGTCGAAGAAGAATGATAATAAATCAAGATAACTATATACAAGGAAATAATTTTAGTTTGATTAGGAAATATTCCACCAGGCAACTCTGGAAAATAATACTTTAACCATATTTTCTAAGGTTAAAGTAAAATAGTTGATAAAAAAGTTAACTATTTCTAATCGTGTTATTGGTCAGAAGTTTGGAAACTAATTTGTGTATAGAGCTTCTAGGATTGAACAAATGTGTAAATATATATGAAGAACTGATACCAAGATATTGTCATCCTCCAAGTAAGCAATAAGAACTCCTTCTAGCAATAATTTTAAGCTGGGCATAAAGGCCAGAGGTATAGTGCTTTCCTAGCATGCACAAGGCCCTGGATTTGATCCCCAGAGCCCCAGGAAACAAAGAATAAAACTTTCTTGACTGACAAAGTTATAGGTTAAAAAATCTGTAGGAGAAAATCAGCAAATGATAAATTTGAACATCTTACTGGAACAGAAACTAAGTTTGCATAAAAAAGATTAGGTTGTATAGAAATATGACAAAACTTACATAACAATCAGAGGAAAAAGCTAGAAAAATAAGAATGAAAGAATAATAATTCTTACAATGCTTGATAAGAAATGTACTCATTATCTTGCCCATGTAATTGTAACCATTCTGTACAGTATCTTCACAATTAAAATTAAGAAAGAAAGAAAGAAAGAATAATAATTCTTTACATTACTCATGATCTCACTTTGTATAAACAGATTGGATAAATCAATATTCTGGTAGAAAAGATGACTACCTCACAAGCAACAAAGCTTAATGAAACAAGCAGCAATTCCAGATGTGTAAAGAAGGGAAGCTTCTAAAGAAAATACAGTCAGCCAAAGTACTCACAACTGACCTTCAACTAGTGGGGTCCACAGACTGCATACACTACCACCTTGCCACATTTGTTTCTATTGTGATATTTCATTGTCTTTCCTTTGAGATATAATGCAGATTATCCCATCAAGGGAAAACTGATTACTAAAAAGTCAGCTCAACAATATTGGAAAATAGAAGTGACAATTACAACCCAGGGACCCAAGAGATGCTAAAATGAAAGACACAATATGATTTTGATCAAAGCTCCGAACTCCTCAATAATGAAAGGGTCAAAATGCCAAAGAATTAAAAAACAACTTATTAAAACAATCAGTGACAAAAAGACAACTCAAGTTAACTGATGAACCAAGAAGTCCATGCAAGTTCTAGGTGAGAAATTCAGCAAAGATTCTGTGATTTTGAAAAAAAGAACAATTATTAGAAATAAAAACTCAATAAATCAAATGAAAGGCATAGTGGAAACAATCAACAATAGACTAGAGTAAGCAAAAGAAAAAACACCAAGGACTGAAGAACATAAAAGGAAATATTTGCTCACAACAAAAAGAAAAAAATGAATGTGTATAACAAGAAATTTAAAATCTCTGGGATATGATCAAGAAATGAAGCATAAAAAATCATGGTGTAGAGAAAGAATCTGATACACAAACAAAAGGAATAGAAAATATATTCAAGGATATTATAACAGAAAAGTTCCAAAATGTAAAGTTATGAAAATCCAAATGCAGGATGTATATATAAATCCAAAAAGATAACCAGGAGAGAAACTCTCCCCATCACATTATAATCAAAATATTAAGTCTACAGCATAAATATCTTTCTACTGAAAGCTGTAAAGAATAAAAGTGCTGATTAACTTACAAAAGTAAATCTATATTACATGGAACCTCAGAAGAAATAGAAGCCAGGAAAGAGTAGGATACATCTCAAAGTCTAAAGATAAATAAATGCCAATCAAGGTTACTATATCAGCAAAGTTACCAATTTAAATTGATACAGGACTATTTTCAAGATAAACACAAACTAAAACAGTCCATGACCAACACAGCAGCAATGCGAAAGAAAAAAAAATCCTAAACACCAATAAGTTTTTGTCACAAAAATGAGAGGTCAGAAAACAATAAATTTTGAGAGGAATAGACATAATAGATAAAAAGAGGGAAAATCAAGCATAACAAATTCAGTAACCCATTAAACCTGTATGAGGAATAAGGGAGAAAGGACAAACAGTACTCTAATTTTAGGCAAAAAGAGAAGAATCAGATCAATAAATACTTCTCTTTAATAGCCCTAAATATAAATGGTCTTATCTCTTGAATTTAAAATAAATACATATGATGGGATTATAAAACAAGACCAGCCTTGTGCTGGTAGTTTATATCTTTAATCCAAGCTATTCAAGAAGTTTGGTATCTAGAGGATAGTAGTTCAAATTCAGTAGTTCAGTAGTTCAGGCAGTAAAATCCATGAGACTCCCTGTCTAAAATAAACAGCAAAAACTACTAGGGCTCCCATGGTCAATCACTAGTTTAACAAGTTAAGGTGTGCAAGCAAAAGCTAATTGTAAAGCAAGTAGATTAAAACAGTAATAAATAGTCTCTCAGGGGAACAACATGAGGGATGACATTGCTCAAGATGCATTGTACTCATGACCTGAGTTATAGAATTAAAACTCAATGAAAAAAATTACCTGAAAAAAGTGTCTCTCAACCAAGATCATGTAACCAGACTGATTCACTGATTAATTCCAACTGACATTTTAAAAAAGAACAACTTTCAATGCTCAAGCTATTTCATAGAATAGAAAATGAAGAAATGCTACCAAACTGATTATAAGAAGCTTCTATTAATATGATGCCAAAACTAAATAAGGATATGACCAAGGAAATGTATAGACAACATTTTGTAATGAACACAGTTGGAAACCAAATTCACTAATACATTAAGAACATTATACACAGGAACAAATTGGTTTCATTCCAAGGATGTAAGAATGATACAACATATGCAAAGAAATTAATAGAGTAAACACATAGAATCAGAGACAAAAATTACATGATTATTTAAAAAACTGATTCAGAAATAGCCTTTGACAAAGTCCAACAATCATTCATGATAAAAAAAAAGCCCAAAGAAGTAACAAATAAATGGACGTATTTCAACATATGACAAATTTATAGATAACATTTTACATAAGCAAAAATTGAAAGGTTTCACTCTTAGCACTCTAATAGAGTACTCTGAAATTCTGGCTTCATCAAGTAAGAGATACATAAGACAAGTAAGAGATATATAAGAAAGGAGATACAAATATGAAAGTAAGAAGTAAAAACCCCATTTGCAGATGATACAAATTTATACTTGAGCAACTCTTAAGTCTCCAGAAGAAAAAAAACTTAAATCAAATGAACACCTTCAGCAATGTACAGAGTAACTATGGTACACCAAAAATTCAGGAGTTTTTTTTATGCCATTCCTGGGGCTTGAAGTCAAGTCCTAGCTGCTGTCCCTAAGGTTTTTTGCATAAGCACTCTACAACTTGATCTACAGCTCCACTTCTGGATTTTTTTTAATTAATTGGAGATAAGAGTCTCATGGAGTTTTCCTTCTGGGGCTGGCTGCAAACCATGATCCTGAGATCTCCGTCACCTGAGTAGCTAGGATTACAGGTGTAAGCCACCAGTGCCAGGCTTTCAATACTTTTTTTTACACACCAATAACTGATATAGTAAGAAAGAAATTAGGAAATTAGGAAAACGGTTCCATTAACAATAGTCTCATGCAGCTAAGAAATAACCTTAAGCAAGGAGTTGAAGTTCTCTACAATAAAAACTACACAACACTAAATAAAGTGATTAAAGAAGACACTAGAAATGGAAAGGCCTCTCTTATTCATAAATCAGTAGAAGAAACAATGTGAAAATAACTATACTAAATAAAAGATCTACATAGTCAATGCAATTGTGGGCAAAATCCCAATGACTATCTTCCCAGCATATCATTAAGAAAAACAAATGAGAAACATATATGGAAACACAAAACACCTGTAGCAATCCTGAGCAAAAACAGCGATCTTACAGGTACTACAATACCTAATTATACTACAGAACCTTATTAAAGGGAAAAAATATGGTACTTCCATAAAACATACACGTATTAAAGTAGTAACAAGGACCCTAAAAAATCACGGTTACATTGAGTTTTAGGAAAGATCTCCCTTAGGTGGATACTAAAACAAGTGGACCAAATTCTGCAGTGAAACAGTATTTTCAGTGCTGAACTCTTTCTCAAAGCAAACATCACATTAATCCCTGACAGCATGCAAAGTGAAGGGAACATCACTTTTGCATTAAAGTGGTTTGAGATCTAAAAGTAAAGTCCAATAATATACATGCTTTGACATCTGTGGAAAATTAAGAGGGGCTTGACTAGCCAAACTAAAGTTTTCCTGTTTATCACATACCCATGGAAGTGACCTGCTAGTCAGAGTTTTTATCAAGTGGATTTCAGCATAGTGCCTACTTATCATTGACTATAGTATGTTTCCCACAGGTCCATATTCGAGTCAACCAACCCCTATGAATCAAAGGTCTTTTCATTCTCACACTCTTGTAGAAGCCCACACAGCTTCTGTTGCTCGCTTTCTTCCAGAAGGTGAAATGTGTGGTTCTTCCTGTTATGTGGTACTTTCCTCTGTCCTAGGCTCCAAGTAAATGTCACTGTGTATTTGATCTCTGTAGTCTCAGATACCATGTATCTGGCCATCTGCAAAACACTGTGGTGTGAATACCTCCCTCATCCATGAGGTGAATGGAAAGACAATAAAATGGATATTCTTGCCACTTACACATAATCTAAAACTAATCATAAGTGAACATCATACAAACCAAAACTCAAGATACATTCTAAAAAGTACCTGACCAGGACTCTTCCAAAATGCCACAGATGTGAAAGATCAAACACAATACACACTCCAGAAAGGATCCTGGAAGACAGGGGAAAAGCATTATTGAAATAAGTGATGAAATTCAAGTAAAGTGCATAGAGTAGCTATTCATACTGAATCACTGTTAATTTCTCAGGGTGATTTCTATGGCTATGAACAATGTTAATAATAAGGTGATCTGGATGAAGGTACTCAGTACATTTTTTTTGTCGGTCGTGGGGCATGAGCTCTGGGCCTGGGCACAGTCCCTCAGCTCTTCAGCTCAAGGCTAGCACTCTACCACTTGATCCACAGTGCCACTTCTGCTTTTTTCTGCTTATGTGGTGCTGAGGAATCAAACCCAGGGCCTCATACATGCAAGGCAAGCATTCTACTACTGAGTCACCTTCCCAGCCCTCAGTACAATTTTTGAAAGTTTCAAATTATTTTATAAAGGAACATTAAAAAGTGTTAAATCAGCTCAGCATACTGGTATTCAAGGGTAATCCCAGAACACTGGGCAAAAGGCTAAGACAGGACTATCACAAATTACATAGCCAGTATAGACTATATATGAAGACCGTGTGTCAAAAACACAACAAAAAATTTTCTTTTGGAAATGCTCCATGAGAAATGAAAAAAATCATCTGCAACATGTAATTATGTATTTGCACTTTATATGAAACATTCTTAAACATAACATAAATGCAATAGAATAAATAGGAAGATATCTATAATGTAAACACAATTTAAAAGCCTGGCATAAAAATTAACCATAAACAAACTAAGATGCTAAGAAGAATATAACTTATTGGGGAAGGAGAGAAGGATTAGGAACTTTTTGAGATACAGAGATATGAACTCAGTGCTTTTCACTTATTAGGCAGGCACTCTACTACCACTAACGTACAACTCCATCACCATTTGGGGGATTTTTTTGGGCTATCAGTCCTGGGACTTGAACATGGGGGCTAGGTGTTGTCCCTGAGCTTTATCTACTCAAGGCTAGTGCTCTATTGCCTGAGCCACAGCTCCACTTCTGGCTTTTGGTGTGGTTAACTGAAGATAAGGGTCTCAGGGACTTTTCTGCACAGGCTAGCTTTGAACCATGATCCACAGATTGCAGTTTCCTGTGAAGATGGGATTACCAGCATGAGCCACCACCACCTAGGCAGTCATTTGGAGGTATTTTAAAAAGAGAGTTTGGAATTATTAGAGAACTGAAGCTAATCACACATAAGCCAAGGTACAGAATGCCCTCCAAGTACACTGTTGAGAAATTTCACTAGATTGCTTTCCTATTGCACATTGCTCATGGGTAATTTAGACCAGAACACTTATAATTTGTACATATGTAAATGATACGACTATGCTTTGCCTAACTGAGTCAGAAAATTCTTGGCAGGCATAACCCTTCAGTTCCTGTTAAGCTTGAGCAGCAAAGGCACCACCGGCTTAGTAGTGATTTTTCCCTCAGCTTCCCCCCCCCCTAAAGTTCCATGAGCCACAAGAGTATTCAATGAGTTCAGCTTGAGTCAGACCACTCTTCCTTAGATCAGTCAGCTTCGTAAGTACAAGTAAGTGGACCTCAGACTCCTGGCCAGCCCAATGGAGCTGAATTTCCTGAAGAGGCAAGGTCTACTGAGATACCTGGATCTCCAAGTACCCGAATCTCTGGGTTACCAGATCTGAATTTTCTCAAGCTCCCAGTTCCCCTGAGTTATAGGTCACCCAGGTCTAGAGTTCCCTTGAGCTATGAGTTATTCCAATCTCCAGTTACCCTGATCTCTCTGTTACTTTTGATCTCTCTGTTCCCTCAAGCTACAAGTTCCCTGGATCTCTAAGTTCCCCTAGGCTCTAATTACAAATATCTCTTACTTCTGTCCAGTTTCAAGTTACCCTGATCTCATAGTTTCTGGTGTCTCCAAATTTCCTAGAGCTCTGAATTTCTTGGAGCTACAAGTTACCTCAATCTCCGAGGTTTTCCTTGAGCTCCAAGTTTCCCAGGCCTACAAGCTCTCTTGTAGTTCCTTCGTGGCTCCATGTTACCCTAGTATCTGAGTTACCTGAATTTTTGAATTCCTTTAAGTTCTGAATTCTCTTGAGTTTCGAGTTATTCCCATTCCTGGTTACCCAGATCTATGAATTCTGCTCAGCTCTAAGATATCTGGATGTCTATCTTAGCCACATTTCCTATCCAATCTCCAAGTGTCTCCAAGCTCTGAGTTGTCTTGGTCTTTGAATTCCTTGAATCTCTGAGATACTTGGATCTCCATCCAGCTCCAGGTTCTTGAACCTGTGAGGTACCTCAGATTCCAAGTTATCCTTATTCCCAAATTCCCTTGGGCTCCAGTTACCCCATCCCTGAGATATCTTTAGTTCTGAGTTACCTGATGTCTGCATTACTCCAGTCCTCGAGTTCCCTAGAGCTCCAAGATATCTTGATCTCAAAGCTATCCATATCTCCTACCCTCATCTCTGAGTTCCCCCAAGCTCCAAGTTATCCTCATCCCTGCCTTCTCTAGACTCAGTCACCTGCATCTGCATCTTCACTTGAGCTCCAAGTTAAACTGATTGCCGAGTTCCCTCCTGCTCACAATTACTCAGATCTGAGTTACTTCCGGCTCTAAGTGACTGGGTTGTCTAAATACTTCCGGCTTCGCACTGACCTAAATGGCTGAGTTTCTTAAGCTGGTCAGTGACAAAGATGGCTTAAATATCTTGGGATACCAGTTAGCCAAAGAGATGAATTCCCTCAGGCTCAGCAGTGACTGGCCTTGTTACTGAAGCGGCAGAAGTCATTGGTTGGCTGAGGCCCAACGGGTTCTCTGTGATGCAGATACCCAATTTCTCTCAGACTCTCAGCCACCGGACAGTCTAAACACCTAATGGCCAAATTGCCTCGGGGTCACAGTGACCTGTTTGGTAAAGTTTCCTGGAGCTCCCGGTGACCTGGACTGCCGAGGTCCCTCAGACTCCCCGTCCCTCAGATGGCCGAATTCCCGCCGGCTAATCCTCCCAGAGGGACAAATTTTCCGAATCCTCAGGTACCCAGCTGGCAAAATGCCCTCAAATTCCAGTGACCTCGATGGCCACGGTTCCTAGTTACCTGGATGGCTGAGGTCTCTTTGGCTCCAGACAACACTGTAGGCTGAATTCCCTCAGGTTTCCGGTAACCGCGATGTTTGAAACGCTTGAGCTCCAGGCAACCTGTACGGACTAACTTCGTCCAGGTCCACGTGATTTGGTTTTACAAAATCCCTCCGCCCAAGAGCACCCGGAAGTTCTATTTTCGTCCACGTGATTTGGTTTTACAAAATCCCTCCGCCCAAGAGCACCCGGAAGTTCTATTTTCATTTGGATGCAAACAACCGGAAGTAAGAAGTCCCTCCGCTGTTCAATTGCTCAGAAGGCCTAATCTCTTCCGGTTCCTAGTCACCCGGATGTATGAAGTCCCTAAGTTGTCCTGTTAACCAGATTGGCTGATCTCTTTTGACTCTGAGTGGCCCGCGTGTAGAAAGGCCATCCAGTTACCTGGATAGTTTATTTACTTAGATGGCTTAATTACTTCAGGCTTCTGGATACCTAATAACCCAGATGACCCAGAACTGTAGTTCAGAGTAACCCAGTAGTCCTGAGGACCGTCAGTGTCCCAAGTTAGATTCTGAATGTCTTAGGATTCCAGGGACCCAGGTGGTTGAAGTCTGTTCAAATACCAGTGACAGTCGAAAACCAGGTTCTCAGTGACCTGGATGGTGGAATTCTCTAGTGTTCCCCGAGAAAATAGAGACTCTGCCAACTCAGTTATTGACAATTGCGACTTTCTAGCCATCAAAATCCCAATGTCATTTTTCATTGCGATAAACTAATCCAATATTCATAGAGAACCACAAAAGGTCCTAAAGATATAACGAAATTGGGACAAAAGGAAAGAAAAGAAGGTATAGCAATTTTAAACTCAAACTTTACTATAGAGGTCCTATAATAAAAATAACTTGGTACTGGCACAAAAATAGGAATAAAGACCATTGAAACAGACTAGAATATCCAGAAATAAACCCACATACAAAGAGCCATCTGATATTTCACAAGGAATCTAAAAATACATACTGGAAAAAGGACAATTTCAGTAAGTGGTTTGGGGAAACTGGATATCCACATGCAAAAACCTGAAGTTGGATCTCAGTTTGTCAACTTGTACTATTATCAATTCTAAATGAATCAAAGCCCTCAATTTAAAACTTGAAATACTGAAACTAGTACAAAAAGGAGTAGAAGAAGCAGTAGAAGTTATTGAGACAGCCAAGACACTTTGAAGAATTCCAGAAATTCAGCAAATTGGAGAAAGAATTGACCAATGGGATTGCATCAAGTAGGGATACAAAGAGACCAAACCTAGAAATGATTGGTAGTAGAAGGAAACAGATTTAAGTTAAAGGGATAGAAAATATTTTCAATAAAAATAGGAGAAAATATTCCAAATATTTGGAAACACTCATCCAGGTACAAACAAGCTTTTAAAATATCCAACAAACAAGAATCACTGACATCACAGTTAAACATTAAGAATGCAGAATAAGGAAAGAATACTGAAAAGTATAAAAGTACCAAGACACATATATTGGTAAGCAGATTTACACACACACATTATATATATAAATATATAACAGCATATTCTCAATGCAAACTTTACCAGCAAGAATAGTATAGAATGACATATATCAAGTGATGAAAGTCATTAAGTGCCAGCCTACATTACTCTATCTAGCAAAGCTATCATTCATGCCTAATGGATAAATAACACAATTAATGATAACCACTAAAGCAATTTATGACTACAAATGTGACACGGCAGAATACACTAAAAAAAATACTACATAAAGAGATAGAAGATAGTTATACCTATGAAGACACGGGATAAAATAAATCTCAGTAGATGATAAGATAAGCAAAGTAAGAAAGGCATAAGCACTAAAAAAAGAAGCCAGCAGATGACAGGCATTTGTGACTCATGCCTGTGATCCTAGCTTCTCAGGAGGCTGAGATCTGAGGATCCTGGTTTGAAGCCAGCCAAGTTGTTGAGGCACTTATCTCCAACTAACCACCAACACTCAAGAAGTAGAGTTGTGGCTCACCTTGTAGAGGACTAACCTTGAGGGAAAAAAAAATACCAAAAACATGACAGGGACATCGCCCAAGCCCTAAATTCAAGCCTAAATCCCAGCACAAAAACAAAAATAACTTTTCATCAAAAGTCTCATCATGTCATACTCTTCTTGTCATTCCTTAAGATTGATATGTTAAAATATACTATACAATATTTAAGAGGCTTTATGGACTAAACATTGAGCCATTCTCTTTACTATCAGGGACCATAGGTGGCAACAGAAAAATGTGTATGATTAAACTTTGTAGAGTCATGGTTCCAAGTATTTCTTTCTTATTTCAGTCCCTAAGAGTTTAAAATTTTTAAATTTCAACAGGTATCCCAAGTAATGCTTCATTATATTTGCTGAGGTTATCAAGTAATTGATAGCTTGAATTTCTGAGGCACTGGAATAGTCCAACCAAAATTTCAAATGTGTAATGTCGGGGGGGAATCAAATGTTCCCATATTTATGTAAAAATATTGATATTCCACATCTTATTTTATTTATTGTTATCCTTACGTAGTTGTACAAAGGGCCTTCAATTTGTCAGATTGTGAGTAAAATGCATCGTGATCAATGTCACCCCTTTCATTATTGTCTTCATCTCTCCTTATCTAACTCATGCCCTCAATTTTCCTAGTTCCATTTTCACATATATATTTTGAATATTATGACTCCTTTGGTCCATCCTTTCTTACTTCATTCATCTACTTCCTCCTCTTGATCATACCCCACCAACAACACATGTTCTATCTTCTTGGAATTTATGTTGGTAAACTGTAAGTTAGTTGCTGAAGGAAGTTAACACATTGGAAAACTCCCCTGTATACTACCATACTTCAGTTAACCTGTTTGTATATATAAGCATATAACCCTGTATCTGTTCACACATATATTTTTAATTTAGATCTCACTTTCACATGTGAGAAAAAATATTTATTTTTGGTCTCTCTGAGCCTGACCTCACTTAACATGATTTTATTGGTGTATAAATTTTCCTATCAATGACATAATATTATTATTCTTGATGGATAAAATTCCATTATATGTATATTTCACATTTTCTTGATCTATTTTCCATTGAACAGCAATTGAGCTATTTCTATGACATGGATATGGTGAATAGTGGAGCAATGTAAATGAATGTGCAAATGCCTTTACTTCTTACTGTCATCATTTGGATAAATGCACAAAAATGGTATCACTGGACTAATAAAATCATTCTATATTTAGTTTTTTGAGGAGTCTCCAAACTGACTTTCTCAGTGGTTGTACCAGTTTACATTCCCACGAACAAGATAATAGGATTCTTTTCGCACCACATTCCTGCTAACATCTGTTATTATTTGTATTCTTAATAGTTCCCACTATTGTTGCAGTGAGAGAATCTCAATATCGTTTTGATTTAAATTTCTTTATGGACAGAAATGTTGAGCATTTCTTCATATATTTGTTAGACATTTTTATTTCCTCTCAAAAGTCTTTGACAGACATACAGCTGTCAAAGATTTCCTCCCATTCTGAAGGCTGTGTAGAAATTATTTGGCTTGGTGTAATCCCCTTGGTCAATTTCTTCTTCAATTTGCTGAATCCCTTGGACTCTATTCAGAAAGTTCCTGCCTTTCCTAAAAATTTATGTTTCTCCTACTCCTTCCTATAGGAGGAATATGATCTAAGAAGTGAGCCTTAGAAGTGAGTTGAGAGTTTCAGGTCTCACATTGAGAGCTAAGTGCATTTAGAACTGATATTGCTACAGGCTGTTCAGTATTTATATATGTAGTTTAACAACATTTGTTGATGAAACACTTTTTCACAAGATTTGAAGACTGTAAGAATATGAGTTTAATTATGGTTCTAGTCTGTTCCATTGGTCTTCAGACGTATATATGTGCTAATACCTCCTGATTTTTTGTTGTTACTATAGCTCTACAGAAAAGTTTGAGGTCTGGAATTGTGATACCTCCAGCACTGCTTCATACCCAAAAATTTTAGCCAGGACAGAGATCATTCTTATGACAACAAGAACTCCTAGAAAAGCACAGAACATAATTTCAGGTTCAAAACACTTGAATTATTTCTGACCAGTTGAAGATCTGCAATTTACACTACTCGAAATAAAATACTAAAATGTTATCAATTTTTCATAATGGACTTAGTAGTAATGTAAATCTTGTGAAAAGCAAAAAATGCTTTCTTGGCCTCTTTCTCTAGATTCAAAATATGTTAATTTTACATGCCAATCAGAGACTTAAATCTTCAACACAAAGTTAAGAGGGGAAGCTGACTGTCAGAGTACATCCTTGGCAAGAAAGTCTATGAATTCTAATCTGCAATTAATCACAAAAAGCTGGAAGAGGAGCTCTAGCTCATGTTACTGAGTGCAAGCCTCAAGCTGAAAAAGCTCAGGGACTGTGCCCAGGCTCTCACTTCATGTTCAGAAGTGCCAAAAAAAAAGGAATAAAGGCAAGATAAAGAATAATACCCAAAAGGGCTACTAGAAAGAAGAGGAAGGAAAAATTGCAAAGCTGAAAAAATCTCTTGGGCATCCCTTATAGATATATAAACCACAGGCTATTTATTTAACCTAACTGCTATTAAGCATAACTAAGGAAGTTTAATGTTATTCAAGACCTACCTGGAGGGTGACAGTTTAAAAAAGTTTTGGGTCTCCCCATGGTGAATAAGACCACTTGGCTTCACTCACTATTTCGAGGGGATTATTCTGCATCATGTTGGGGTTTTTTTTGTTATTGCTGTTTGTCTAAAACATCAGGGTGTTATCTTTAAATTAGTAGTAAAGAAGAGACCATGTACGTAAGATCTGGCTCTAACACACAAATGAAGCAGAAAAGGGCTCTTCAACTGGGTTTGGTGATTGAACTGCTGATCCTAGTGGAGGAAACAAGTTCTTCATGGGCATCTGAGAGGAACAAGGAGGATATTTAAAATATCTTTTTTTTGTGCCAGTCCCAGGGCTTGAATTCAGGGCTTGGAAGCTGTCTTTGGTCTTGCTTTTGCTCAAGGCTAGCACTCTACCACTTGAGCCACAGTGCCACTTCTGGCTTTTCTGTTTATGTTGTATTGGGGAATCAAATCAGGCATTCTAGGCAAGCACTCTACCACTAAGCCATATTCCCAGCCCAGGATATTTAAAATATCGTAAGAGAAAGGAAACCAGGACTAATGGTCTTTGCTTGAAAGACAACAAAGAATTTTTGTGTTGCACAAGTGGGGAAAAAAAAGCCAAGGCTCAGAAATGGAGTATACAGAAAGAGGGCACTGCACTTTACTAGTTAAGATAGGAAAGGAATCTATTTCAACTCTGGTTATCTTTAACTGCTCCTGGAATGTACTCTTCTGTTTGAACTTCTGCTTCAGAGCCCCAAGATCTGCAGTCATGCCCTTCCCCATAAACTATCTCATTCTCTTCGTATCTGCTTCACAAGGGTCAATCTGCCTATTTTTAAAAGGACTCTATCATTTTGTCCTCAGATGTACATGAAATCCTCATGAGGTCACAACTGCACTGCTGAACACTCAGTAAACGAATGGGAATACCTTCAACCTGTATACCTCACTGCCGACATTCTCACTGTTCTTGTGAGAGAACAGTCTCACCTGAGCACATGCTAGGGGTGGCTGTGTTCAGACAGGTTTTCTCTCTGCTGCCCCCATGCCTACATCTTCACGCAAAGGGCTCCAGGATAAACAGGGAAGAGCATTACAGTCACTGAGCCTAAATGGTTCCCAAGACTGTCTCTAGCACCAGACAGGACCTTGAGCAGGAAACTGAATGATCTGAGAGCCTTTCAGCCTTAGCCAGGTTGCACTTGACACAGAATGTACCCAGAACCTTGTTCTGGGTTCCCCAGGTCTGTTCTGAACACAGGGATTATTTACTTGCCATAGCCTTGCCTTGACTATTAACTGGAGCCCACAATTACCAGCTGTAGGGACCTTTGGTTTATAATTTTCTTCTCCATTTAAAAATGTCAGGAAATGGAAAGACTTGGAAAAAATCAAGTGAAGTAAGCCAGGCCCAAAGAAACATAGGTCCCATGGTTTCCCTTATTTGCAATACCTAGTATATGCCTAGGAAAACCAGAAAAAGTCAAAAGCTATGTACATATGACCATATAAGATGATGCTAAGCGAAATGAACCCCAAGATAGGGACACAAGTAGTTTTATCTTTCTTGCTGTTGTTTTTAATATATTTATAATGTACCATGTGGTTTTTTTGTTACTTTTGTATGTGCTTCCCCCATGGTATAACCCCTGTTTACACTGTATCTGATTCCGGTGCCCTGCATCTTGTATGTACATTTTTCTCATTTGGGGAGGGGAAGGGCAATAACAAAATGCTGAAATAAGGATACAGGATGACCCATTGTAGCAAAAGATGTGTAAGACACTATGCTGAAAACGAACTTTCCAACTTCAGGTGGGGGGGAGGGAGGAGTTGGGGAAGTGGGGAGGAATGGGATGGTATGGGAAGAACAAAGGAGGAGGTAACAATGCTCGATAGGAAATGTACTCATTACCTTACTCATGTAACTGTAACCCCTCTCTACAGTGTCTTTACAATAAAAATATATACAAAAAGTAGTCACTGTTGCCTTGTTATGATGTCATGTGTCCATGGCAATGACATCCTCATTCATCCCTTCACCCCAACTCTTACTCTCTTATTCCCTATTTCACCTGCACTTATAGCCCTTCTGTTTTACATAGGGTCCACAATACAGTTTTAGGTATATATGACATGTTAATAAGCACAGCTGTTGTTTTGGTCCAGAAGGGGAATGCCCACACAGTGAGACCAAAGCAGGGTATTCTCGGGAGAAGAACACAAAGGTGCAATGGCTATGTACATCTATTCACATAAAATAATAGTTATTGAAATGGAAATTGGGGAGAAGTGCCTTCCTTCTATATGTGTCATTGCCAAAGTCTGGTCATTCCTATGGAGCACATTCCCTACCTGATCACTTACTAAGGGAACCGTGTTCTTAAAAGCCTTCATTCTGCTGATCTACATGCTCACCCACATGTGCATGCAAAATACCTAAAGGGCTTACCAGGAAAACCAACCCAGTCATTAGTGCCAGTAGTCACCTCTGGCCATTTCTAATGTAAGGCAGGACCTAGAGCAAACAGGCACTCTCTGGACACCTTCTGAGAAGCCTAAGCCTCACAGTTCACCATCAGTCCCAATTGCCATACAACATATCTAAACCCTTGTTCTGGCTTCCTTACCATCTCTTCTCCACCCAAGAAAGATTTGCTCACCCTGGCCACCACCGGACTGCTAATTTGGCCCCAAACCCATCCTATGATTTTCAGTTTCTCACTCAAGTTCTGTCTCCATTTAATGATCACCATGGTCACCACCGGCTGGCAATGTGCTTTTCTGGCCACCTTAAATCCAGTCAGGGGTTCTTCTTACCTATTTTACTCTCTTCATCCCCACTTCCTTGTTGCCAGTATTCTTACCATTTCATCTGTGGTTCATCATGCATTTTCAGCTATGTTTGGAATGTTCATGAGAACACAGCTGCAATGCTCATCCTCCAGTAACTAAAGATAATGCTTGCCTCTTGTTTATGCCATTGTCAAAGGTCCTATTGTTCCTGTGGGAGAAGATGCTCCAGTTGACCATACTCTAAGTGTATCTAAGTTCTGAAAAGCCTTCCCTGTGCTTCTTACACACAGTCATCTTTCCATACAAGTTAAGTCCAGAATACTTCAGGAAGAATATCACACTCACAGGCTCCAGGAGGGTTCTGTATACCTCTGCATCATTAATCAAGACCTAGAGTAGAATAAGAAATATTTCTCCCACTTGCAAGACACCCAAGTCTCCCAATCCTGCCAGTTATATCTTGCTACAGAGCACACCCAAACTCTCATTCTTGGTCCATTGTCTCTTTACAACCCAGAGAAGATTTGCTAGCCATGACCAGGTCCCAAGCTCTAGTTGAGGCACAAACATCAGTTCTAGGGACCATAGTTTTCTCACTTAATAATTTCAATTTGCATTTAAAAGTCATCTTGGTAGCCAGGCTATAGCTTCATGTTTCCATGGCAACCCAATCTACAGTAAGTCCTTCATCTCAACTATCTTACTTTCTTATGCCCCATTTCAACAGCATCCACAGTCCTTCTATTTTTCAAGAGTTTCAACATACAGTTTCCAGTTCTAAACATAGAATGTCCATGAGCACATGGCTGTACTGAGAATTGCACAGTAACCAAAGGAGAATGCCTTCCCTTATGTGCATCATTTCAGAAATTCCCACACCTTCTGTGGAAAGCATTCTCCATCTGACCTAATATTAAGGAAGACTCTCTTCCATGATTTCTTCCCTGTCTTATGCTGCACGCATGACTTTGCACAGTAAGTGGCTCCATTATATCCCAGAACTTGTCACACTGATGGGAGGGTCACACATCTCTTATTTTCATGAGAAATTGCTGCACTGATTTCCAGAATGGAAACAATCCCACTTAGGCTGAATCTCTGCATCTCCTACTCCCTGGGATGTTGACCTTTCGTGCCTCTGTGGGTATCAGCAAATTCAGCAAAGTACAAATATTGTTTAACACACTGGCTATTCCCTCTGCATTATTTTGTCTTCTGTGTCCTACCCTGTATGGATACAAAATGCCTTGGTCCTTCAGATAACCTGAGAAAACAGAAGCATGAGAGAAACTTGGCAAGAAAGCCAGAAATTGGCAGAAAATCTGCCCAGGTTTTGAACACAAAATATATCTCTGTTGTCATGAATTCTGTTGCTTATACAAATGTCCTTTGATGGTCAGTATTAGCACACTGAAACTCAGAGATATCACCAATATTCTTTGTGATGTCTTAGTCATCTGAGGAGAAACATGTGGGGCACATTACTTTATACAATCAGCCAACTGTGACAGAAAGTAAGAAACTGTTCAAAACCAACTGATTAAACTAGGAAAATTAAAAATATCATTGAGAAAGCTCAGTTATTTTAGGGAGGATAGCATAGAACAATACAGTCAGTCATGTAGTGGGCATAAATGTACTCAATTAATTTACTGTTTCATCATGAAGAATTCTTGTCCTTCCTTCCAGATATTTTTCCCACATGGAGGTATATCATGACAAAAACACATCTCCCTCTCCCCATATCCACAGGTGCTCTCTTCAGAAATGACACAGTCCATCTAGAAGGAGACACACGGGATTCACCACTCTTCCTTCAAAAGTCTACGTGTCACAATCTCCTCTTACATAATTAGCTTCTATTCACAAAATTTTTTAAGATAAAATTAGCTAAAAGTAGCTGAGGCTATCATATAACTCAAGGTGTGGAGCAAATTCACAAAACCCTGGGTTTTTTCTCTAGCATCATTTTCAAAAGGAAAGGAAAGGAAATTAAAGTCAATAAAGTCTATTCAATTAAGGCTTTGAAACGCCATCACTGACCAGTGAAGAAAGAAAATTTCATTCCTATACCATATTTGTAACTGCAAGTTTACTTGTATATCTATTAAATTAAGATGTTTAGGAGCTGAAAATACAGTGTGATTGTGTGTATAACACACTGGAGGATCTGGATTCAATTACTAAATAAAAAGATAGATAGATAGATAGATAGATAGATAGATAGATAGATAGATAGATAGATAGATAGATAGAGACAGACTGAGAGATGTCATCTGCAGTGGCATTTATACTGCTCTTTCCTACAGAAATGAGTCTAAAATGTCCAACTCTACAACTTAGGAAATTAAGAGACTGTTCATCAATACATTATTGATGCTGTAGGAAATATTTATCACTATGCTTTCTATAACTCACTTCTCTGTCTCTAGAATACCATCTGCTAGATGTGATATAATAATTTTTCACAGGTCCCAATTATTCACAGTATTACAATATTTATAATATGTGTATAGTTGATTACAGTGATATTATGAATATGAATATCGTTGAATTATGTTCATGCAAATTTTTATCTCAAGGAGTTTTGAACCAGCTGTTGCTGGCTCACACCTGTAATCCTAGCTACTCACAAGGCTGAAATATGAGGATAGTGGTTCAAAGCCTGCCAGGCAGGAAACTCTGTGAGACTCTTATCTCCAATTTACCACCAGAAAACTGGAAGTAGTGCTGTGGCTCAAAGTGGTAAAGCACTAGCTTTGAGCAGAAAAGCTCAAAGTCAGTGTCCAGGCCCTGAGTTCAAGCCCTATGACTGACTGACAAAAAATGTTTTGAGAGTGTATTTTTGAATGTATGATAAAAGAATTTTTGTAAAAGTATTTGCACATGGTTATAAACATCATAACTATTCTGAAGCTATTTTTTAGTATTTTTAATTTAATGTTCATGTTAATGTTAAGGTATTGCACAGAGGAGATACCATTCCATTATCCTTTTGGATAATGTCACCACTTTCCCCTTCCTGTCCTTGCTCAAAAGTTGCATAGCTCATTTCCCACATAGTGTACTGAGTATCATTACTGCATTTTCACCCTTCTTCCATTTATGCACCCCATTTTTCCCTTCAAAAGACAGACAATAGAACAAACAAAAAACAAACAAACAAAAGCAAAAACAAACACCATCTCCAGCACTACCACCAACAAAAAAGAACCATGTTTCTATTTCCTGGGATTGTTTCTATAAATAATATTTTAAATGTTTAGAAGCATAATGCCCTTGGGTTCCTCCTCTTAGAGTATCCTCCTTTAGTCTCATCATGTGTAGATTCCTAGAGTCCTGTATAATTCATGACGTCCTAGTGTATTTCAAATCTAGAGTCTAATGCTATTTTTGCTTGCATACATCTCTAGCATAAAAATTTTAATGATCTTCTAGTTTCCCTCATAGCTTATTCTTTTAACACAGTAAGAAGCTTCTCTTCCTATTTAAAGGATTTTACTACCCTTTATAGCCTATATATACCTCTCTTTATATCAATCAATATTTGCAGAAAGTTCTACAGGGTAGACCTGGGCCACAGCCACACCTTACGATCTTCCTGCAGTCATGTTTATGCTGCAATTCAAGACTTCGTCACAAGATGGCACTAACATACTTCTATAATTAACTTCTCTACAAAGAGAATGAAAGGAATATATATATTAATCTATTCGTCTGAACTCCAGTTGTGGGACCTCCATATGTCTGAGAATTTCTCCAGGACTGACCTACTCCAAGATGCTGTGGAGGAGAGCACATCACCTCTCACCAAGTTTTATCTTGCTGGCTCTAAGTCTATCCCTCCAATTACATTAGTGTTTTGGTCTTGGGCATGCTTCCAGCTGCATTTTTGAAAGTCTTGCTCCATGATGAACTACTCCCTGACTGTAGCACTCACACAATCACTGGGAGCTAGACAAGTTGCTACTGTGTTCCCAGGGATGTGTTGCCAAAAGACAGGCTTTTGGGCACTCTCATCTTTAACCTTTCTGAGCTTTGTTATTTCAACTATCATGATGTGGGTATCTGCAAAACCATTGCCATGCTTTGGAAGGTGTGTTTTTTGTTGTTTAAGACATTGAGAATTGATGACAGCCAGGAATAGATGTCTTATGCCTAAAATCATAGCTACTCAAGATCTGAGAATTGCAGCTAACAGCCAGCTTATATAGACAATTTCAAGAAACCCTTATCTCCAATTAACTATGAAAAAGCTTGAAGTGGAGGTGTGGCTGGGGTAATAGAGCATCAGTCATGATCAAGTGATAGAGGTCTTATGTTCAAGCCCCAGTATCAGCAGTAAAGAAAGAATTGTTGATGCTCTGTCATGTAATTCAGCTCACAATATGACAAAAAAAAAACAGGTCTGATCATTGGTGGCTAAACCTTCTAATTGCATGGTAGTTTTCATCTTTTAATTGAGTGGAATTTGGATCTAAGAAATTGTTAGCCCAAGTTCCATATTATGATTACTTAAAGAGTTATATCTCAGCTCACATATATTTTGATTGTTTAACGAGTTATATCTCAGCTCACACATATTCTGATTATTTAATGAGTTGTACCTCAGCTCACAAGATTCATCCTGTGACTAAACATAAATGAGCTTTATATTCCTTTTCAATTTGTTATTTATCAGTCTTTAAAAGTAAACAGCCAGTTGCTGGGGGCTCATGCTATACAGAAGCTAGGAATAGAAGGAATATACTTCAACAAAAGTAAAGGCTATATACGACAAATCTATAGCCATTGTCACGCCAAATGGTGAAAAGCTAAAACCAGTTTCTCTAAAGTCAGAACAGGATAAGAATTCTCCTTTCCTTTTTAACATAGTACTGAAATTCCTAGCCAGAGCAATAAGGCAAGAAAAGAATGAGTTTGACTTCCCCTTCCTTTTTCTCACACTATATTTGCCTAACCATGGGGTGATGTAGTAGGGAAAAAAAAGACCTAATCAACTCAAGCACCAATGGCTTACCAGGTGTAACCCTAGTTACTAAGGAGCCTGAAATCTAAGGAATGCAGTTTGAAGCCAGAAAAAAAAGTGTGAGACTCTCTAATCTTCAATTAACCAGCAAAACCTTGAAAGTGGAGACATGGAGAAAATTGTAGAATTCTAATCTTGACTGAAAAAGCCAAGGGACAGTGCTCAAGCTCTGATTTCAAGCTCCAGTACCAGGGCAGGTATGTGTACACGAATGTGCATTTGCATGTGCATATGTGCTCTCTCTCTCTCTCTCTCTCTCTCTCACACACACACACACACACACACACGACCTGATTAGCTTTTTATCTCTTTGATCTTAGACTTCCAAGCCTCCAGAATTACATGCAAAATAAATTTCTGCTTATTATGAATTGACAGGTTTACAATATTCTATTATTGCAGGGCAAAACAAAGACAGAAAATTGGGGAGGTGAAGTGTTTTCTATGTCTGAAAAGTGTAAAGTGTTGGGGAGCACTGTAGGGGGAAAATCTCTATTTTATGAATGGGGTATTAATAGTGCTTCTGGTAAGAGCTCAAAAGAAAAAGAATTCTATACAGAAACTCTGCATGTTTTTAGAGATTACCTAAGTGGTTATGATCAGAATGTTGGCAGAAAATTGACATTAAAGGCTATTCTGATAAGGTCCCAGATAGAAATGAGATCATTCTTGGAGCTTTGCATAGAAGCCATCCTTATTATCAATTCTCTAACAAACTGGCTAAATTGTGTCCATGCTCTAGGTCCTAGTAGAAGACAGAATTTAAGAGCAAAAATCTAGGACGTCTGGATGAAGAAATTTCTAAGGAAAACAATGGAGGAGCTTATTTAAACTATATGCAGTTATATCTGAAAGAAGTGACTTAAAGATATAATTAAAAAGAAAAAAATGTAAAAAACACATGAAGACTGGTTTTGACAAAAATGAAAACGTATGCATGCAATGTGTCCAAACAATCTTTACTATTTTTTTTGTGCCAGTCCTGGGCCTTGAACTCGGAGCCTAGGTACTATCTCTGAGGTTTTGTGCTCAAGGCTAGTGGTTAATTGGAGATAAGAGTATCATGAACTTTCCTTCCCAGCTCGGCTTTGAACCTTGATCCTCAGATCTCAGCTTCCTGAGTAGCTAAGAATATAGATGGGAGCCACCAATGCCCAGCCCAAGCAAACCTTTGCTAAAAGGATAAGCATGGATAAAAGAAAAACATTTTGTACTTACTAGCATAATAAGAGAGGTGCTTGGAATGTAGCTTAGTGGTAGAGTTGTTTGCCTACCATGCATGAGGCCCTGGGTTTGATTCCTCAGTACCAAATTAAAAAATGAAAATAAAATTTTAAGATAATAAGAGAAAGACCCAAAAGCATTTAAGAATTTTCAAAGTTGCCCTCCCATCATAGGCTCAGAGCTCTAGGTAGGTAGAATGGTTTGTAATGATAGGCCCAGAGAGCCCTCACTGGGCTTTCCTCACATTTCAGTTCAGTGTTCTCAGGCTGGGAGTTCTCACCGTGGTTCATGTGGGCCTGAATACAGATCAGGTTACACTTCCAGTACACCATGACACAAGCCTTAGTGGTTTTCATATGCTGCTACTTCTACAGGCATGCAGAATACAAAAAATGACTTCTCCTTAGATTTCAAAATACTTATAGACAGCTTGGGTCACATCAGAAATGTGTCTTATTCAGAACCACCAAGTTGGTTCACAGCAACTTCCCACTAGAATAATGAATAGAGACACAGATTTGAACCAATACAGAGATACTTCTAACCTGTAAGCCTGCTCCATGTGCAACTGCAGCCTAAGAGACTTCACAGGAAATTCTAACCCATAGAACTGCTACATTGCCTAAGCCCAGAAAAATCCTAAGAAAACATCAGCCTGAGGCCATGGGCATCCGGCACTAACTACCATGTACTTACAGGTAAGACATAGAGTAAGGAAAGATTATTCTCTAGCTATAAAATGTAATGTGTAGTGTATTGAATTTAGTTGGGAACATTTACACTCCATTCTTCATTAAATATCCATTTTGAAATGGAAGTGTCTATCTGATGCCAGTCCAAATATTGTATTTTGGGATTAGATACTGTGTGTGTGTGTGTGTGTGTGTGTGTGTGTGTGTGTGTGTGTGTGTGTGTGTGTGTGTGTGTGT
>NW_012267519.1:89506-114629 GCF_000151885.1 Dipodomys ordii
TGGAGGAGGAGGAGGGGGAGGAGGAGGAGGAGGAGGAAGAACAGCAGTGGGGCCATAAATTCCAACTACTTTCTAACTTCCTCATGGCCTGAGTTCAAAACCCAGTACTGAAAAAAAGAAAATACCTTTTGAAACAATGCCCAGCACTTTAGTACATAACCCATTATACATTAAAAAGTGTGGTATGTGTTCTTCTCTACCTCCCTCACTCTCCCAAACAATCATATTAGCATAAAAAGGTGCATCATTAAACCAGGATGTACTTGCCATACTACCTCCACTAATTAATTAGATGAGAGGATTCAGAATGGTTGAATGTCATGGCAAAAGAACAGAAAGCAAACAAATGCCTAGGTTCTGTGGTGCAAAATTGATTAAAGACAGACCAGGTTACTAGTGAACAAAGGAAAAGTCAAGGCTTTTATTTTTGCACAGGGATTGTAGGGATGGTCCATAATGAAAATTTTATTGGGCCTTGACATGATTTGTTATTAAAAAAAAGAAAACATCCTTCACCTTGAATGAAATATCTCAGCATGTCTAGAAAAGCAATAGGCCTCTAGAAATTTAACTGAGGCAAAATATGGCGTGTTTTGTGAACAAAGAAAAAGATGTGTGTGTGTGTGTGTGTGTGTGTTGGTTGTTTATCTTAATTGTGAATTTGATTGAATGGAGAGATGCTTAGAAGAGACAACAAAAACACAAATCTGAATAATCAATAGTTTAATATACTGATGGATTCAGAATCTGAAAACTATTGGGAGGTGTTAGAACTATGCAAGTTGAGGCCTAGTAGGAAGAGTTGGGTCACTGGAAGTATGAATTAGAAAGGTATATCTTAACCCCGTCCATTTTCTGTGATTTCTATCTGCTTCTTGGCTTCCACAAGGCTAGCATATCTACCTCATCACACTCTCTGCCATGACATTTTGGACTAATCTCAAACCCAATGATGGACCATTACTACTGACAAAAATCTCTGAAACTGTGAGCCAAACAAATGCTTCTTTAAATTGTTTCTCCCAGCTATTTGTCACAGTGGCAAAAAGTCTGACTGTAAGCGATAATTCTTTTTGTAATTTTTTTGGCTAAAAATGATAATAAAACAATTAACTATAAGGGGACAAAATAAGCATCCCACATAAAAGCTGATGATGTACTCTCTCTGTGTCTCTTTCTTAGTATATATGTAGAGAGAGAGATTATACATGTAAGTAATATAGAATATATAAAATGTAATCTCTCTGTATATATAAATAACATATCTACTTGTTCCTGGCACTGAAAATGTTAAAAAAAAAAACAGTGGCCAACTCAGAAGCAATGAGTAACTGGAGTATACAAATAGTGTCTCCCTAAAAGTATTTCTTACTAAAAGAACCAAGGATAAATGACTGCATTGAGGTCTGGATCTGAGATAGGTCTGAGACTCAACTGATAAATCATAAAAGAAAGTACATCAGAAAAGACTCACAGGTCAAACTAATGGGGTTCACACAGCCCAATTAAAACATCACTAGCATTAGTGATGGAAATGGATTAAAACACATCAAGTATAGAAAGACATTTGGAGTCCTGGTGACACTAAAACAAAAAGAAAATGAGCTAAGCCAACATACTACTACTTACTTGTGGAGGCTTCTTAGAGAAATTATGAATTACTTTGAAAAGGGAATATTTTGAAAAAAAGTAAATATTACTCTTACCTTTTCTGCATATACCAAAGCTGTCTGAAACTTAACATTTGATAAGACAGAGGTTTCTGTTATAGAAAACATCCAGCAAATCAATGCAGGAAAATTTACAGAATTAGAAATTGACTGTTTTGCAATTTAATGAAATTCATATCTACAATACAGATCTTCAGAGACTTAAAAATAGGAGATAAAAAGCAGGCAGGAAATCTTATGATGGATGAATCAGTTTAATGCTTGAGCCCAGTGATAAATCTTTAATAATGTTCCAGTAACAATAATAGCCAGATACAATAAGATCCCTGATATGTTGCAGACTCAATTCTTGTTTTCCCCAAAAATGCACATGCTGAAACACTAATCTATAGAATTGAGAGTGTAAGTAGTGTTTCTTGGTGGTCATTAGACCAAGAGGCAGAAACTTTCCAATGGCATTGATTAGAAAACATAGGAAATTGCATGTGCACACCAAAGAAAGCACACACTTGGAACAGAACCCTCACCAAAAAACCAATCATGCTGACATCCTAAACCACATCTGGGGTAGTTTATTTTTTATTTATTAATTTTTTTGGGGGGTCCTGTCATGGGGCCTGAACTCTATGTCTGGGCGCTGTCCCTCAGCTCTTCACCTCAAGGCTAGCACTCTACCACTTGAGCCACAGCACCACTTCCGGCTTTTTTCTTTTTGCTTATGTGGTGCTGAGGAATAGAACCCAGGGCCTCAGGCATGCAAGGCAAGCGCTCTACCACTGAGCCAACTTCCCAGCCCTAGGGTAGTTTATTTTTTTAATGGCATAAGGCCTCTAATTCTAATGACCAATTTACAGAAAATAGGAGACACAGAAGAACGTAATGTAATAGAGCTACACAATGAGCAAAATAATGCAACTCCATCTCAAATACTCTCTCACATAGTAGTGACACTGATTCTTACATATAATGGATATGTGGTCTCATTGCTACATTTCCAAGTAGCATCTCTCTAGTCAGGTATTTATCAGTTAATATCAGAAGAATCCCAAAGACAGGAAGAAGGAGACATTGTGAGAATAAGGAACCATCATTTGTTGAGATGATGGTAGATAATACTTGCTACAGGTTTTATTTTGGACTTTTTTCTTCAAGTCCTTAAAAGGACACTCTGAAGTTGGCATCATTACCTCATTTTTACAATTGAGAACTGGTCAGGCAGGTCCAAAGAGCAAAAAAATTCTAGGGAGGGGTCAAATGAACAAGAGGGAAACATGAATGGCTTCCACTGTTCTGGGATGATTTGATAATATACATTTCTTATATATGTCTATCTCTGAGTATATTGATAGAAGCAAACACATGAATACTCACATTTACATATAAATAAATAACATAGGAAAGAAACTTTTATCCTATAATTAAGTTCTGACTAATAATTCTGGAAGACCCAGTAGAATTTAAGAAGAGACACTGGACAACTATTATAATTATAAGCAATTTGAGAAAAGAACAAAATGGAGGCTCATTCTGCACCAAATCCCACAGCAGTCAGAATTTCCATGGTAACCATTCTAGTCAAGGAAAGCTAGGAAAAACAAACAACTGGTTTTTTCATAATAATACAACCTAGGAACAATACTAAATTGAAAAAAAAACTCGAGCTCCTTACAATATATACCCTTGGCAGTTTCAGTAATATAGACTTAGATACATGCATACATATATACATATGCATAAATGAACTGTTTCGAAATGGTTGTATCTGGGGTTTGGGGGGGGAAGGGAGAGATTGGGTACTTCCCCTTAGTTTTTTTAACTGTATTTTTGCTTTTTTTTGGTACTGGGGATCGAACCCAGGACGTTACTTGCTAGGCAAGCGCTTTGCCACTGAACTACATCCCAGCCCTTGTTCCATAGTTTTTACACTCAAGACTGGCACTCTACCACTTGAGCCACAATTCCACTTCTTGTATTTTTGTGGATTGGTTGACTGGTAATAAGAGTCTTGAGGACTTTTCTTCCCAAGTTGGCTTTGAATGGTGAACCTTAGACCTCAGCCTTCTGAGTAGCTAGGGTTACAGGCATGAGCCACTAGTGCCCAGTTTGACTTTATTCATTCTTGTAAGGATGTAGTAGTATATTGTAGTTTCTTTTCTTTTTCTCACCACCTGCAGCCCCAAGAATTCACTACAATGGACTGCTGGAGGAATGTTAATTTTTAAAACCCTATAATACAACAGAGCCAATTTTGATCATATATACAGTTGGAAGCTAATAACCTATTTAGCTAATAGACCTTCTGGAGTCCACAGATTTATCTCTAAATAGTTTTTCTTCCTATTTCTGTACATTGTGCATCATTTTGAAAAGCTGACATAGAAATAATGAAAAATTAGTATTAATCATCAAGTATCTTTTCCATTGTAGAGTAAGCAACCCAAGTAAAATCTGAATCTACATTAGCCAACAGCCACTGTTTAACATTTGTTTGGTAACAGCCTGTGAAAGTACAGAAATATTAATTTACATTACTGGCATTTATAAACCCTCAGGAACTACAAAATACTTATGGATAATCTAACCACACATGTGCAAGATCTATACATTAAACACCACAAAACATTGCTAGGATAAAGGTCTAAATAAAGATGCATATTGTCTTCATGGTTTGGATGGCTACGTATCACTGTCATGTGTGCTCTCCAGATTGATCAGTATATTCAGTGCAATCATCATTATCATCACCATATTTTTTACAAAATGAATTGATGCATTAGATTCTAAAATATATGTGGAGATACAAAGGACTTAGACTGTGCCTGTACTGTGGATTGAACTCAGGGCCTTTTGCTCTCATTAGTTTTCTTGTTCATGGCTGATGCTCAACCACTTGAGCAATGCCTCCAGTCTGGGACCTAGACTATGAAAACAACTTTGCAAATAAACAAAATTGGACAAATATTATTTGATCTCAAGAATCTTATGAACTTACAGCAATCAAGACTGTCCACTACTGGTATGAAGGCAGAAAATAGATCAAATTGTAGAAAAACAATACAGAAATTGACTCACAAATATAACAAAACTGATTTTTTATAATGGTGCAAAAGCAGTATAATAAAGAAAACTGCCTTTTCTATGCGTTATGTCAGAACTACTGAATACGCATATGCACAAATATGTATGTAGTACACAAATTGCAAAAGTCAAGTCAAACTGGATGGTAGATGTAAATATAAAACATAAATCTCAAGAACTTCTAGAGACACTATTGAGTAAATTAAAAGATGAGCCTGTGAGTTAAAGAAAACATCTGAAACTCATCTAATAAAAGGCTTACAATTGAGATATAAAATAAATCTAACAAAACCCAGTAAGAGCTGAGTACTGGTGGCTCACACCTGTAATCCCAGCTACTCAGGAGGCTGAGATATGAGGATCACAGTTCAAAGCCAGCATGGGCAGGAGAGTCCATGAGACTCATCTTCAATTAACTACCAAAAAATATGGAAGTGGAGCTGTGGCTCAAGTGGTAAAACATTAGCCTTGAGTAAAAAAGCTTAGGGAGAGTGCCAGGCTCTGAGTTCCAGCCCTAGAAATGGCACAAAAAAAAACTTTAGCAAGGAAATCTCTCCAATAAATATAGGAAATCTCTCCAATAAATATAGGCAAACTCTTTGGATAACTACTCCACTACAGAAGATACACAACTATCAAATAAACATATGAAAAGATACTGTAAGTATTAATACTTTGGAAATGAAAACAAGAAGATACTATTACAGTCTCATGAGAATGGCTAAATTTAAAAGGACTGAACAGTTGGGTAGTGTTCAACAATGTTAAACTTCTATCAGTGATATCATACCAGCCATTGAACATCTAAGTATTTACCCTAGAGAAAAAAGTATATTTCCATCAAAAGACTCACAAACAAATATTGATAAGACAATTTGGAAAATTCTCATATTGATAGGAACCCCAAAGATTTATCAATAGGTAGATTGATAAAACATAACATACTCTACTTGAATTTTTAATGTGTTTAGACTCTGGTTGACAAATAATCCTTTGCCCATTTAAAAAATGAAAGGTATGCCAACTCTGATCTATTCATAACTTTTAACTCATCAAGCAGTAGCAAAGGCTCTTATGTGGTTTATTCCCTCCAGTTATCCTACACACACACACACACACACACACACACACACACACACACACTGCGGATGCATATATATATATATATAAACATACATTCAATATGGATTTGACTTTACTGGGACATATTGATTTTCTAGGTGTTTAATCTTAGTTCACAGGCCTGTAGGTCAGAAGTCTGGCATGACATAACCTCATTCTCTGCACAGGGTTTCACAATGCTGGAGTTTAAGTCATCAGCACAGTCTCAGTGAAGTGTCTATAGGTAAAATCTAGTTCCAATACCATCCTCTTTGCCATCGAAATCATTCCCTGATGACTCTTAGACTGAAGTCTCCATTCTCTTGATGACTGTTATCCGGGGAGGGCCTCAGCGTCTAGGGATTATCCAATTCTCTGCCATGTTCTCCCCTCGTCTCCTATTCAGCAATGCTGCACTAAGTGTCTCCTGTGATTTGAATCTCTGACTTTTCCTCCTGTGAAAACTAGAGGAAAATCTATGCTTTCAAAGAGCTTAATTATTACCTAAGACTCACCTACACAAAAGAACATAGTTAATCATGGAAGTGATATCTCCCAGGTTCTACCGACACTGATGGGGAAAGGGATTACACAAAACTGAACATCCTGAGTGTCACCTGAGACTTTGCCTAACATATGAGTATTCTGGTTTTAAAAGTCAACTCAACTGCAACAGTGGTATCCAAATTTAAACTGTGTTTTCTGAGTCAAAGTTCAGGATGCTGTTGTCAGGTATCATTGTACTAGGGTGAGGCCAGAACAGCCTTGGTCCTGTAGTGAGGGATGTTTGGTTTCTTTTTTGGGGGGGGTCCAGTGGTGGGGCCTGAACTCTGGGCCTGGGCACTGTCCCTCAGCTCTACAGCTCTACAGCTCTACCACTTGAGCCACAGTGCCACTTCCGGCTTTTTTCTTTTTGCTTATGTGGTGCTGAGGAATCGAACCCAGGGCCTCAGGCATGCAAGGCAAGCGCTCTACCATTGAGCCACCTTCACAGCCCGGATGTTTGGTTTCTTTATTCCAGTCTTTCATCAAGAATCTATATATTTCTGCTTTGTCCTGTCCCTTCTCCCTTGGACTCAATGGGAAACAGCTCTTCTGGCATCAAACTAGTTGGTAAAATAAGGGGACAAGAACAGCAGTAAAGAAATAACACGACTCTCCCCTTCCCCAATCCACACAGGTAATCCACTGTACTACTTGGCAACAGCCCAAAGTTCACACCTTCTGGGATATATCTTAGCATTTGTTGATCTCTTTCCATTGGTGCTCTAAGCATTGGTGCTCATGGTTCGTATTCATTGGTGTCTGCCCCTGGGGGATGGGTCAGGATGATACGTGATAAAGCACTACATAGCTCATGGACACTTTAGATGTTTCCTCATTTCCCCTCAGGTGGCAGTGACAAATGTAAGGTGAGACCCATTTCACAGACAGCCAAGCTCAGTTCACAGAGACTAAGACCCTCTCCACACAAGTACCCACATGGGTACAAACAGCCACCTCTTGCTTTCACCAAGAATAACCAGCAGTTTCCCATCTGAAAGATGTCTGTTCAGCTTCCCCAGTACTGTACCCCATGGGTATTCTCTCAACAGCCCCCCCATGGTGGGTAAGATGGTGGTAGTGAGGAAATCCTTTGGGCCATGAAACACAAGAGTGTGGTCATGTGGATTGGTTGGCCCCCAAGTTTTACTGTAGAGGGAAGTTGGGAAGGTGACAGAGTGTAGAACAAGAAGAAACAGGGAGATGATTTTTGTCCTATTCCTAACTCCTCCAGGGGATGAGGGCAAAGAACAGCAGGTCCTCCAGGGGCCACCCTCTGGCTTTTTCTCTGCCCTGTCTCTTCTTCATTCCTTCTCCACATCCCTTTGTGACAGCAGGGACCCTGAGTGGGTACAGAATGATGACACATGCCTGGCATGAGAACAGAATGAGGAAACTCCGGCCTGGGAGGCCAAGCACTGGGCGTTGGTTCATCCACCAAGTGCTCAGCCTCCAACTTGTGTTGGGCTTGTACCACTGTGCCAAAAAGCAATGACACACCCATCAGATTTATGTTTTCCATGGGAAGTTAAGAGTGAAGGGACTTACCATGAGATGAGAGCATCCTGGAGTCCCTGGGTCTGACACCAATCCAGGAAGATATTCCAACAATCACTGTATTATCCTGAGAATGCCAGGTTGCTCTCACCCTTCAGGGGCTCAAAGGAAGCATGCTTTTCTTATGTAAAATAATGGAATAGGAAACATAGAGCCAATGAAAAAAATGTGTGGTGACTTCCCTTGAATAGAAATAGTGTTATCACTTTCTTTCTTCTCCCCACCCTTATGAGAGGATATAGAACTGGTATGGACCTAGAGAGAAATGTGCCAGTGTTTTCCTTCTTTCCACATGCTCTCTAGATGATGTTGACCCTCAAGGCATTAATATTGGTAGCTCACGCTCTCCACTAGCAGGGTAAAGTTCTAACAGATTTTTATCTCTAAGGTTTGTCTTCAAAAAGTTCTCTTTCTTGGGCTGGGAAGGTGGCTCAGTGGTAAAGTGCTTGCCTTGCATGCATGAGGCCCTGGCTTCGATTCCTCAGCACCACATAAACAGAAAAAGCCGGAAGTGGCACACTGGCTCAAGTGGTAGAGTGCTAGCCTTGAGCTGAAGAACTGAGGAACAGAGCCCAGGCCCAGAGTTCAAGCCCCACGACCAACAAAAAAAAAGTTCTCTTCCTCTTCAAATGTAATTATCAGCCTGTTTCCCCAGATACATTGTAACTGTAAGGGAAAGGAGTGGAATCTGCAATCCACATGCTACATGTATAGTCCATAAATTCCCAAGACACTGAAATAAGCCTCTTTCTGAGGCTGATGGGTTAGTACAGAGAAGCATGGTGGCAGATGCTGCTTTTGGAAAGGGCTGCTTCTGGAAAGCAGCTAGAACTCAGGTTCTGATCAAGTCCAACAGTTTCTGGCAGGGAGAAGATAGTTTGTTATAGACTAAGAATATATTCATAGATTATACCATGTTAAAGAAATTAATGTAGTCCTCCTAACAAAGGGAGAAGAGCCATTTGTATTGATGACAACCAGGTAAAGGGCTTCTGACAAACCACCCCATCTTAAGAAATACGTAATGAGAGAGGAAAATGGAAGGAAAGCCATTGGATGAAGTTTCTCTTCAAGCCCCTGGTAGGAAGAGGAATTCTTTCCACCATAAATTGCCAAAATCAACAATCACATTTGAAGTGCATCCTGAAAGAGATAACCACATGTAGCAAAGCAGTAGTTAAACACTTTTGATGAATCCTACTGCTGCATTTCTCATCACTCCCTATGTTTTGGTTAAAAACACATTATTTTATTTTATATATTTATAAAATTTACAGTTTTATTATTTCATATGAAGTTTTGGATTGCTTTCTCTGTTTCTTTGAAGAAAGTTGCTGGAATTTTTGTGTTACACTGAATTTGTAAATTGCTCTGGGCAGCATTGCCATTTTTACAATGTGAATTCTTCCCATCCAGGAGCATGGAAAAATTTTCCATTTCCTTAAATCTGCTTCAATTATTTTTCAAGAATTTGTTTTTCACAATAGAGGTCCTTCACATTTTTGGTTAATTCCTAGGTATTTTAATTTTTGAAACGATTACAAATGGAGTTGCTTTCCTGATTTCAGTCTCTGTCTTCCCTTTGTTGGCATATAGAACAACTATTGATTTTTGTGGATTGATTTGTTTTGTCAGTTGTGGGGTTTTAACTCAGGGCCCGAGTGCTCTTTGTACCCAAGACTAGACTCTACCACTTGAACCTCAGGGCCACTTCCAGTTTTTGAGTGATGTGGCTCAAGTGGTAGAGTGTTAGCCTTGAGCAAAAGAATCTCAAGGACAGTGCCCAGGCTCCAGGAATGGCAAAAGAAAATAAAGAAGGGCAACAAACCACATATTTGTATTATATACAGTCTTCAGCATCATTGTTGTATTTGTGAATGTTTTGGGTGGTATAATGGGGTCACAGGTGAAAAGACCAATCATTTCCTTTTTTTCATAAAAGAGCCAGTGGCTCATGCCTGTAATCCTAGATACTCAGGTTGATATCTGAGGACTGTGGTTCATAGCCAGCCTGGGCATAAAAGTCCATGAGACTCTTTTTTTAAAAAAAATAAGTAGCATTGGTTTTATTAAATTAATTTCTCCTTTTTATTTTTGATTTTAATAGGTGCTTCGTTGTATTGGAAATATTACAACTTATTTAGAAAACAAATTAGAAATAAATCACACACTGACATAACCACCCACATCATACAGATATCAAGTCGACCTGCTTCATATACTGGTAGGTGAACAAGCTATTAGTTAAAAAACAGATAAGAATTATATGACTTGTGCTCAAGATATATCCTTCACCGGATGCTTCAATCATGGTTCCTCATGATCACAATTTGATTACGAATTTGAATCTCTTGAAGCCCATCTGTTAATCAAAGAGTAATGTACTGTCAAATCCAACAGTGACAGGATATTCCTTTCCTCCACTTCTGACTTTGTGCTTGGCATGGAAGATATTGTTTCCAGTATAACAAATGTTCCCAACAGCTGGATAATTGTTCTTTGTGACCAAAAAAAGAAATCTGTTGCAGGATAGACAGGCTGGATGCACCAAATATTTCACCATTGTACAATAATCTTCTGAGTGTATTCATTATTTCTCAAACTTTACTTTGCTATACTTACAAATTTTCTACCTTTATGATCTTCTAGTCATATGAGATGCATATATAGCATGTCTGATGAATTCTATATATAGTATAACTGATAATACAGGCTTGTTTTATATTTTGAAAGTCAAAATTCTACATTTACTTCATGGCTCTCTGGTTTAAAATATCTGGAAAACTCTATCTTTACCTCTTTTTATTGTAAAGGTGATGTACAGAGGGATTAGAATTACGCAAGTAAGGTAATGAGTACATTTCTTTTTTTAACAGTGTTATCCCCTCCCTCATTTTCCCACTTTCCCTCCTCCCCAATTCCCCTCCCCCCAAGTTGTAAAATTCATTTCCAACATCGTGTCTAGGAGTATCACTGTTGCATCGGTTCACCCTTTGTCCCACTGGTTCTGTGATTTCCCTTCCCTTCCCCAAATCAGATAAACTTATACACAAGACAAAGGGTACTGAGATAAAAAAAAACAGTGACCACAGGGATAAAGCAAAGAACAAAAAAAAAGAAAAAAGAAATAACTGCAAACAGTACGCTGAAAAAACCCTCTGTTTCCATATCTTGGAGTTTATTTTGGTTAACATCATTTTATATGGTCATATGTACATAGCTATTGATCTATTGTGATCCTCTGCTAGGAATATCCTCGGTGTATACTAATTATTACAAATGAGGGAAACCATGGAGCCTATGTTTTTTTGGGTCAGGCTTACTTCAGTTAATCACAGAAAAAGCAAGAAGTGATACTGTAGCTCAAGTGGTAGGGTACTAGCCTTTGAGCAAAACGAGCTCAAGGACAGCATTCAGGCCCAGCCCCAGGACCAGAAAAAAAAAAGACATGGTCTTGCTAAGCTGGCCTTAAACTTCTAATAAGCATTCCTGTACTTCCAAAGTCCTAGTATTAACAGTCATGCACAACCATGTTCAGCACTAAGAACATGCATTTCCATGTAACTGAAATGTATCTCTGAGTTCGATTTTCTTATCTTTTCTACTTTCTTATCTTTTCTAGAAGCAAGAGAACATGGTATTGTGCGCTTCATATTACAGAAAGATCCTTCTAAAGAATAAAGCAAAATAATGATTCTGCTGAAGAGAATAATGTAATGAGATTTTTGTGATCTGAATTCTGGGATTATAGCTACCATGCTTTCATTTTATGACAATTAAATAAGTCATTCCATCTCTCCTTACTTCCATCATAAACAGTGCAAGCCTGTAATCTGAGCTATGTGGTAGGCAGAGATAGGAAGATTATTGTCTGAGGCTAGCTAAGGCAAAAAAATGAGACAGTTTTTTGAAAAAAACTAAAAGGACTGGAGCATGGCTTATGCAGTAAGTAGAGTGCTTGCCAAGCAAGCACAAATCTTGAGTTCAAACCTCATGGCAGCAAAATTAAAAAAAAAACAGGAATAATACCATTTAGTACTAATGGACATTCAGAAGAAGCATGATAGAGTCGTTTAGCTCTTTTTTGTTCTTAAACAAATTATGAGAATAATTAAAGAGCAATGCAAAAATATACATTTCAGTAAAATACAACATAAGACTCATAGAGAAAAAGAAGTATTTATAAATGCTTATATGACTGTCATTTTCAAATCACCAGGTAATTAAAGGAATTTTGAATTATTTTTTATTGAACAAAATATTGTATGATATATGAAATGATAAAAATCATTTACATTCTTTCATCTATTAAGATCTCAATATTTAATAAAATAGTAAACGCAAAATATGCTTATATGTACAGAACATTTGAGAAAAGCTCATGTGCAGTTTGAATTGCTTCATTTGAATTATGAGTTTGCCTGATTTGTGGTGGGAGTGAATAAAAATTGAAGAAATGACTTGCTTGAATTCAACCTGTTGTTTCTATCATAGTTTCAAATATGCAAAACTGCAATCCATTGAAGATACTTTTGCATGAATACAATCACTTGAGACAAAGGTAGCTGCTGTTCAAGGAACTAACATTTAGTTCTCAACTTTAATCTTTAAAACAAGGGAATTGCTTTTTGAATATCTTGCTTCATACCTCATTGCTTTGTTCATATAATAGATGAACCCTTAGTAGTAAAGTTCTCATCTTTTTATATTGTAGAATAATCAGTGGTGGTGGGGTCTTACAGTTACCCTAAGAGCCCATCAATGGATGAAGAAAATGTGGTACATATACACAATGGGGTTTTATTCAGATATTCAAATTATATCACTTGCAAGCAAGTTGATGGAACTGGAGAACATGTTAAATTAAATAGTCAGATGCAGAAAGACAAGTATTGCATGCCTTTTCTCATATGTGGACTATAGGGATAAAAGGACATGGATATGGATGCAAAAGCATGACTAAGGAAAAAAAGAAAGGGAAAGGAGGAAAGAGAGGATAAGAAAGGATAATGCACTGGGTAAATATGATCAAAGTACATTATAAACATGTATGGAAGTGTCACTATGAAACCTATTATCAACAAAATATGTAAATAAAACATGCATACAGACACACATATAGCACTTCTAGCTGCTCCTCTCCCCTTCCCCCCCCCAGCCAGATAATTGTCATACAGACTTAAATCCAGTGTTAGAGGAGATTTAATCTTTGTAAAGGTATGGGTCCTTTGCAATGTGTTGTAAGAGATAGCCTTTTTTTTTACTAAAAGATAAAATTATTTTGAAAAAATAAAAATAAAGCTTTGAGTGCAAAAATTGTGAGTTCAAGCCCAAGTACTGGCATGCATGGAAAAAGAATTTTGTAAGAAAGGATGGAATATACCAAACTGCAATCTAGAGACGCAACATAAATGTTATTAAAAACCTCAATTCTTAAGTAAAGAAGATAGTTTTATGCATATGAAAGGAAAGATTAAAATATCAATGACAAATATTTGTTAAGATTATACAGAGATACATATTCATTTTGTTTTCTGGGGGTTGAATGGGAATTTATAAATATCCATGAGAAGAATAAATGCAGCCCCTGACATCAAAGATCTGCCTTGGCACTCAGGTAGGCCTTTGTGTTCTTATCAATTTAATAGAACATTAACTTAACACAAGATCATCCTGTGACTGTGATGTATCAAATAAAAACTAAGTTGACTGTAATCACATACACACAGTAAAACACTGTCTCAGTCACAGAAATGGAAAATATCCCATTTTGGCTTAAGAAGTGACTTCTGCTTTTTTTACCCATCACAAATTTGGCCTTGGTTAAGTATCCCCCGCCTTAGAACAAGATTTACTTAAGGTATCAAAGCAGTTATCTTTCTGACAGTTTCAATCTATAGCAAAGCCTCACTTCCTTAAATTCTTTCTCAAATCATCTAAGTGTCCCAATCCTACAATGTCATTTCTTACTGAAGACTCTCAAGATCTGTTTTCTTTCCCACTGTAATGAACAACACAACATGTTCAAATGCAGATATGTTTCTGGAAGAGTTTAGCTACAGAGAATTGCTATTCATGGTCTTTTAAACAAAGCAGTTCCATTTCAAAAAATTTATCTTAGTAAATCTTCAAAGAGATGTGAAGACGTGAACAAAGATATTCTCTGTGGTCTCAATTCTCATAGGGAAAATATCTTGTAAATGTTCATCATCAAGGGAATGAATTATATGTGATATGACCATAAAAAGAATATATGCAGCTGATGTAAACCAGTATTGCATGAATAAAAAATGTTCCTGAGAGAAAATAAAAGATACCTAAAGAAAGTCAGATATTTTATTTATTCAATACTGTTAGATGTCTGCTGTTGCCAAATTTTTCTATTGATTCAAAGTTATACTGATCAAAATATTAGCTGGAGGATTTATAGAAATTAACAAATTTCTAGAGCTCCTATAGAAATACAAAACACCAAAATAACTCAAAAACAATGAAGTTCCAAGAATCATGCTGCCTAATTTCAAGACAAAATGGTATTGGGATCAAGATACATAAACAGATCAATGCAACAGTATAGAACACGGAAATAGAACTTTATATATAGGAGCAACTCATTTTTTGACAAAAATGCACTGGCAGCTCAAAGGCTAGTCCTGTTAGCAAATGGTGCTTAAACAACTAGATATGGCTATGACAAAACCTGAACTTTGATATATAACTTGCATCATGTATAAGATGAACTCAAAGCAGATGACAGTCCTAATTGCAAACCCTGGAACTATAAAACTTTTAGAAGAAATAAGGATAATATCTCTGTGTCCTTGATTAGATAATGTTCTTATATATAACACCAAGATTCAACTAGTAAAATAATTGCTACTAATCAAAAACTTTTGTTCAAAAGACATTATTAAAAGAATAGATACATCACAGACTGTGAGAAAATATCTGCAAAATATATATTTGACAACACATTTGTATCATTTTATATGCATCACATTACATACAAAATCTCTTAAAAGCAATTACAAAAATCAAAGTCTAAAAATTTTTAAATGGACAAAGATTTAGACATAATTCACAAAAGATATATGGATGACAGATATACATATGAAAAGATAGTCAATATCATTACTAGATACACAAGCCAGTATTATGAAATATGGATAAAATTTTAAAGATTGGCCACACCAAATACTAGCAAGGATGTAGAGGAATCATTACTCTTATATACTTCTGTTAGAATGTAAAACAGTACCACTACTTTGGAAAATGTTTAATATATTAGTATTTATCCAGAAGGAATAGAATTATACACCCATTGAAACCTTTGTACATGAATTCTCACAGCAACCTTACTTGTAAAAACTAAACTTTGAACTTGATACTCATTAACAGTTGAATAAATAAATAAATTGTGGTAAAGCCATATAGTGAACTCATACATGACATAAATGAAACTCAAATAATTATTCTCAGTGAAATAAGCCAGATTCCCCTTCCAAGAGCACATGAGGTATGATTTCATTTATATATATATATATATATATATATATATACAGAAACTGGAAAATGATTTGTTAAAAAAGCAGATAAGCAGCTGCCTTGGGTTAGGGGGACAAAAAAAGTAGGAAGGAGGAATTACAGGGGCATGTAGAAGCTTTGGGGGTGATGGCTATGTTCAATAGCTTGTAGTTATGGTTTCATATATTTATGTCAAAACTTGGTGTGCTTAAAATATACAATTTCATGTGTTAGTAAAATCTCAATAAAGCTATTAAGTAAAAAGCATGTAGTAGATCTGTATAGCACTAAATTGTAAAGATAACTTTTAAAGGGAAAAGGTAAGATGGTGAATTCTACACTCCTTAATTCTGCAAATAAAATTGCACATATATCACATGAAAAGAGCATCCAATGAAAAACTGTAACACCTTACACCAACTGTAAAATTTTACACAGTAAAATCATGAAGTAATTAAAATATTTTATAGAAACATATTTGTTGACATAGAAATATGTTCATAATATAGTCAGTGAAGGAAAAATTATGAGTATTTACAGTATAATCTCATTTTAGCTCCATAACTGCAACATCTCAACATATAAAGAATTTCTCCCTATCTCACAAGATTTGTAATTTCTACTATGAGTCTCAGAGAACTCAAACAGCCCAAAAGTTCTGAGATGCTTTCTGAGCCATAACTTCCAGGAATCACTACCTTACATAGGTTAAGATAATAGCCTTTCTCCTGGCTTTCTTGTTCTTTGCTGAAGCTGCAGTTCTTTTTTAAATGTATTCAGTTTATTCTCAATTTCTCCAGTTTAATCTCAATTTTGGCTTGTAGAAATGCATAAACTGGGTTTTTCTGAGCCCTTTGGCCTTTCAGATAACATACAGGACAATGGTTTAAAAAACTGAGGTGTGATTTTGTAAGGAAAAAGAAAGCAACTATTATTCTTTCAATACAGAGCATGGAAAAAATGTACAGGATTCTAGTTCTTTGAGGGCAAATTCCATATGGACAGAAGAAGATAGGAAGGGTGCATATCAAGTTTTACTTTCTGATTTTGGATACCCACCATCTATCAGATGATGCCAGGTAAAATATACACATTCATCTCTGAATTTTCTCATACCTCTAGACAGATACAGGTAAATGCCTAATGGACAAATGGATTGGAAAGAGGGTAAGAACTATAATGCCTGCCAAGGACATTGTCCATTGCAAAATTAAACCATTATAACCAAACAGTCTCTGAGCTTTGAATGCAATCAACCAAAAATATGAAGGACATCAGGGTGGTGTGTTAGAGTGATTCTGGTGTCAGGTAAAACAGCTATGACAGCTGGGCAATAATGGTTCACATCTGTACTCCTACTCAGGAGACTAAAATATGAGAATCCTGGTTCAAAGACAGCCCACCAGGCAGGAGAGTCCATGAGACTCTTTTATCCAAATAACCAGTGAAAAAAACTGTAAGTGGAGCTGTGGCTCAAGCGATAGAGCACTAGCTAAAAGCTAAAAAGTTTAGTAACAGCACCCAGGCCCAGAGTTCAAGCCTCTGTATAACACACACTCTCTCTCTCTTCTCCCTCTCCTCTCTCTCTCCTCTCTCTCTCTCTTTCACTCTCACACACTCACAGGCACACACACACACCAGCTATGCCACTTGTCAGCCGTGGAAATCTAGGAAAAAGTATTCAATTCCTCTAATTCTTGTTAAAAGATACCTTTTAACTAAGTACCTGTGGAAATGTAACAATTTAAAATATGAGTGCAATAATCCTTTGTATAGCTAATGTATGCTAATAAGAATTGAAAAATATAACACACAAGCAACCGTGAAAGGAAAAAAAATTGTAAATATGGTGACAGCAGTCTGACAGATTGGGAGAGGATTGACATAAATGAAATATGCCTAAAATTTAAGAGTTAGAAATGTCGTTTCAGAATAAAAAGTAAACTCTGTATTTTATCTGAGATTAAGGAATAATTCTATGTTAGAGAATGACTATCTGCTGCAGATGTAATAGGAGGAAAATAGAAATCTCTCTTACAACAAACAGCCTATAATAAACCCTGTCTTCTTTATGTAATGTGAGGACACACTAGCAACAAACGTATGTACACACATGCACACACACACGCACACACACTGTAGGTATTATTGGTTATCTTTATGTATATGTCTTATTTCTATAACTAGAATTCAAATCAGTATCTTCTTTTTGTCATTTAAAGCTATAAATTGATCTAAGCAGACACTAACGATCAAGCTAGCCTACTTATAATGAGCTGGTCTGCTATTTCTTAAGTACAATATCAAAAATCTGCTACTCTAGACAAGATAAAAATCTACAAACAGTTTCATATCAAGACTTAATATTCATTTCTAGCTTCAAGGTAGATCCTGTAACAGATAATACTGTGTTAAAAGATGTAAAGTTTAATGTTTGGCATCTCCAGTTTTCTTTCATTTCTAGCTCATTTTACATTGCTTCAATAATCCCTTTAACTTCACAGAAAATAGCTGTAAGCATATTGTAACTCAAGTGATCAACAACTACAATTGAGCCCTTTCGAATATGTTCCTTTATGTTAATAAATATGGCCACGGCACTAACAAGATTGGATTTTGCCTCTTCTGGGTTAAAAATAAGTTTGAATGCTGCCAAAGCCTTCATATTGATCATGTCTCTGGCTGCAGCTGAATTTTCAGACATATTCAAGAGTACTTTTAAAACAAGATTTCTAGTTTTATGATTTCCCCGAGACAATAAATGAAAAAGTTCTGAATAGTAACTGACAACAATGTAGTGATGGAGATAATCAGTAGTCAGTTGTCCTAGTATCTTTAATCCAGATTGCTGTCCAGGTGAGTTCAAAGGGAAAGATATGGTTTCCTGGCACACATGCTTAACATGTAATTCAACCCTATGTTGTCTTTCATCTCCAAAAGGAGACTTTCGAGTAATTACAGCCTTTTTTCTCACTTCAGAGGATGGAAAACTGAGCAAGCTTTCAATCAGTGTCACTACACCCACTTCATTGATGAATTCTTGGGCAAATGAATGAACCTTATAGATACCCATTGCAATCTGTGCTATCTTATGAATGAGAGGATCAGTAGTTGTCTTAAGTATATAAACAAGTTTTTCAAATTCCCCAGAACCCAGGTAGCATTCCATTTTGCAACGGCAAGCAAATGGCTTAGTTCCATTCACTTCCCTGGTCTTAATTTGGTGTCTAATTTCATCTAAGGTCTGGATGCAAGGGTCAGAACCAAATGGATACTCAGGGATAGGCTGTGAAGTGGAACGAGTACCCTTAGAAGAACAGGCTGTTGTACCAGGCAAAGAACGATTATTTTCCTCAGCTGAGGACAGAACAATATATGAAGAGAGCCTTGTCTCAGATGGCACCTGGGATCTAAATCCTAAAACTGCAGGAGTTACAGCAGGGGCTTTGGGCCAGATTGTTACCTCAGACCAGTCCTTGGGCCTATTTTTTTCATTAATTTCATCCACTGGCTGAGGCTTTACTATCCTGAACACAGGTTGAGGATTAGGATCATAACTGGAATCATCTCCTTCCCAAAACCAATTCCCAATAACATTCTCTTCTTCCTCTTCATCCTCAGCGCCTGACCTAGACCTGCAGCTGGGCCTGGCCACAGGCTCTAACTCCTCAACACGACTCTGGATACCAGTATTAGCTTTATTTTCATCCTTAGAACTGGAACGATTCCCCGCCTCTTCTCCCTTCCAGAACCAGGAATTAATACTAGCCTCTTCCCCAGCCCAGAACCATGTATCAGTACTAGCCTTATCTTTACTTATGGAACTAGTAGCCTCGCTCTCATTCTTGCACCTGAAATCTGCAATGGTTTTCACTGTAGCCTTAGGCTCTGACCAGGCTCTTTCCTTCATATCAGTAACAACTTTATTCTTAGACACTGTTTTCATCTCTCTCACTGCATCTGCTTTAGGTTTTGCCTTGACTTTGACTTTGGCCCCATTCTTGGCTCCTGGTTTGACTACACCAGTAGCTTCCTTCTCTTCTCCAGCTTTACCTTGTACACTTGCCCTTTTCACAATTTTGGCATGTACTCTGTTCTTATTCTTTGTCCCAGTCATGGTTGAAGCCCAGTTCTATATAGTTGTTCAGTGCTGAGCTTCTCAGTGTATCCTAGGTCAGTGTCTTTATACTTTTACTGGATCAGAGACGAATTTGTTAGCAAGAATTAGGTGTCAGTTGACAGTTTAGCAGTTACGCAGTCCCTTTTCTAAACACACTGACTGTATCAATGTTATGGACAGATCAGAGGGCATAGTCAGGTTGAGGGAGGATGATGTTATCTGACAGCAGACCTGTAGAGTGATGATCTCCTGTCAATCCAAGGCCACCACTGGAGACAGACCTGAAGTAAAAGATAGAAATGGCCTTTGAGTATCTTCCAACTTTGTTTCTTAATGCAGTCAGCCACAAAGGTCATAAGAACAGATAGATTGTGTGGTAGAACTGGATAAGTAGAAAACTCTGCTACCTCATTTTGTTTCTCACACTTACAATAATGCTCAACAACATACCATCAATGTACTTTTCTCATCACAAACACATCGGGCTCAGGAGCAAGGAGGGCATTGGTGGGTTACACCTGTAATCCTAGCTACTCAGGAAGCTGAGATCTGAGGATTGCAGTTCAAAGCCAGCCCAGAAAGGAAATTCTATGAGTCTTATCTCCAATAAATTACTCAGAAAAAAAGCTAGAAGTGGCACTGTGGCTCAAATGGTAGCATGTAGTCTTGAGCACAAAGAGGCTCAGAGATAGTGTCCAGGCAGGCCCTGAGTTCAAGCCCCAGAACCAGCAAAAAAAGAGGGTAAGGAGTTCCCAGTCCATTTGGACCCTAGTAGGTATATCCAGATAGGCTTCATACCAACCTGCACCAAAATTCAATAAAAATTTTCTTCTCCCTCTTCAGTTCCAGTGTTGGTAAGAAATATAGCTGACACCCAAGCAGATCTATGGACAAAAATGTATTTAAGATTAGAACTTCTGCATATTTGGTAGACTGACCTGCAATCTAGTCTCCCAATAACTGCCTTTCCAAATTTACAATTTTAGTTACATGTCACTTCTGACCCACCATGTTCTTCATTATGGCTTCACATCACATTTCTTGCTCCAGTATCTACCAATTACCTATAGATAGAATCCTCACCCTGTCCACATTACCTGTATGCAAACATGAGAACGAAGGTATCCGGAATGTTGGAAAACAATTAATGGCTTCAACATATTTGGTTTCACAAACTAGCCAATAGTTACCTCCACCTCTAATCAACCAGAGGACTTATGCTCATGCTCACTCATATCCACACTGGATCCAAACAATAATTAGACTCTCATGCTTAAACTCCAAGTGAGCTTCTGCTAAAGGTCTCTACAGAAATTTAGAAAGGAATAGTCCTACTGATGGGAAAAAAGGCAGAAGCAAATAAAGATATAGTCAGAAGCTGATGGCTTACACCTGTAATCCTAGTTTCTCAGGAGGCTGATATCTGAAGATCACAGGTCAAAGCCAGCCCCAACAGGAAAGTCCATGAGACTCCAGTTAACTACAGAAAAGCTGGAAGTAGAGCTCTGGCTCAAGAGGTAGAATGGTAGCCTTGAGCAAAAGCTCAAGGATAGTGGTCAGGCCCTGTAATTCAACACTAAATAAATAATTAAAGAAATATTGAGATGACCCAGTACCATTGGCAAGGTTTATAACAGAAACTTCATGTATTCAAGGCAATGTTCAATGTCTCCCATCTTTTTGCCACAAATGATTCCTTAGCCTTCTTTCTCAAACCTAAATTTATCTGGTTATACCTCTTCCCAACTCAGAAGTCAATCATCTTCCTAGCAAGAGCTACATCTCTTTCCCTAACAAGATGGTACAATAGGCAGTTGGAAATAGGTAACTGTATTTGCCACTATTATATCAATATAATCTTCACAAGCCCCCTTTCCAATGCATACCTAGATCCTACCTTAATTTACCACCTGTGCCAATCTGCCAACAAAGAGTTCTCAGGAAAAGCTATCCTTCCCATCAAAGAAGAGTCCTCTGGTTGGGCAGGTGACAACCTATAGAAAAGGAAGATGTTCTTCATCAAAATATTAGGAAAATATGTTCAAAATAAAAAAATACAGGTTAATGGATTTCTAGAATTTAAATTCATAGCCTCTTTTTTGAGCATCATGACTAACTAAACGAAGTCTAGCATCTTTAATGGCTCTCCAGATGTTCATTTTTATAAATGCCATGCCATCTTCTGTGGGACTGCTTATGCACAAAACTGATAGAGTCTATGAGAAATGGCTGGAGATGATGTTTCAGGTTCCAGAAACAGACACAGAATAAGCATTTGACTTCAAATGTTCGAAACTGATCTTCAGAAAGACTTCCCTTTACACTTATCTCCCACTCCTACATATCAAAATATTACTTACAATTGGTGTGGTAAGAAAACAGATTGACTACCAAACATAAGTTACTATCATTCTATTAATTTAATGGTCTGTTGTTATGAAATTTGACCAACTCTTTATCCTAAGCATTAGCTTACACTAAATTGGGCATGATAATCTAAACCTACAAGGCAATAAAACAACACTGTACTAAAAGTAGATGAACATTTAATTTTGTCCCCTTCCCCAGAATTCATCAGATTTACTGTGGAGATGAGACTGACTCTTGATGTTAATTAAGCAGGAGTCTGTGGAAGGGATATTACTTCCGGAACACCAGGGTCCAACTGACTCCGGTTTGGAAGCAAAGTGGGGAAGAGGAGTCTCCTCCCACCAGTTCGGCTGGACACAAGCTTAGAGGCCTACCCTGGCCCCCTCTCAAGCCTCCGCCCCCTCGCCGCCATTTCTCCCTTGAACCTCTCCCCCTTCAGCCCTCTCTGGGCACAACAATCTTCCAGGGCGGGACACAGGCGCCCTGAAAGCTGGCTGGGAAGTGGTCAGCTCAACTGGCTCCAGATGATCCTGGAGCCGTTCTGGCCTCTCCCTCCACATTGGGCCGGCCAGACCGCCGGGGGGGGGCACCGTCTTCTGGTTTCCGGGGTCCCGAACACTGCGCACCTCTCTGGAGGATCCGCTTGGATGGCTAGCCTCCTTGGTGATGTCGAGCTGCCAGATGTCTGAGGGAATCCACCCAGAGTGGACTGCTCAGGGCCTAGGAAAACGGGATCCTCCTCCCCCCTGAGCTCTCCACAGGCAGCTGCTCTCTGGGACTCCCACTGCTTTTTCGACGAGCCAAATCGGAAAGAGGCCCGCCCCACGCACTAGCACCACGGCTGGCCTCAGGGGCCCAGAGGGACACAGCAAGAACGCTTGTCCCGAAAGCTTGTCGGGAAGGGGGGCGGAGGAATACGGCCGCGTCAGTGCTGGACGCCCCCTCCCAGGCCCACCGTAGTTCCGACCCGGGGTGGGCGGGGCCTGCACCAGCCCCACTCTCAGGGGCGGGCTCCCGCCACTCGCCCTGCCTCCCTGCACCCTGCACACCCTGACGTGGCGACTTCCACCACTTCCCTGCCCCTGTCTGCTAGGCTTCCCGGTGCTGTGCTCGCTAAGGGCTAGGGGCTGTGGCGGCTGGGGAAGCGGTATCCGCAGGTCGGGAATCGCTGCGCTGGAAGGAGCAGCGGATGGATACCAAAGCCTCCCCTTGGTGCTTTGCACCCCAGACTGCGCAGTGCCTCTCCCCTTCTCCCCCCTCCCCTCGCCAGTCTCCGTGTCCCTCCTCCTTCCTGTAGGAGGGGGAAAAAGGGGTCTGGGCTGCAGACAGATGGGGAGGAAACATGTGACATCAAGACATAGCAACAAGCAGTGTGGACAAGGGGCCTCTAGGAGGCTCTGCCATGTTTTGCTTTGCTTGCTTCATACAGCCATGAAGCAAAGCAAGGCATTTCTGCCTTTAAGGGAACAGAGGTGAGGGCTCCCATCACAGGCCTCATCACTGCTCCTCTCCCAAAGCAAGGCTGGCCTACTACACCTCTAGCCCTAGGAAAATAGCCACAGTCTTTGCAAACAGCCCTTATTTCTATCTCCCCACAGTTGCTCAAGAAAGAAGGCCTTTCTCTGTCAGGACCTGCAGGAGGCCCTGCTGTCCTGTATCTCTGCTGACCCACAACCAAGTGTCCAGGGCCAGTTAGGGTCAATTGTATTTCATATATCACTATTCTGTCACGAATGGGGACCACTTTCTGTTCATTTCCTTAATGTGGATCTCACTCCATTCCTCTACTCCTTTCTCTTAGCCCTGCATCCTGCCTAACAATGCTTATATTTATCTTCTTTTCTCCAGAATATATACAGATTTTTACTCTCTTCAGGTATGTAGAGTTTGAGTCATACTGTAAGTTCACTGAAAGAAGGGCCCTTTTCTTAGTCCTTTCTAGCTGCGTGTCTTCATCATATAGTATACAAAATAGTCCGTCAAGGAGGTGAGAGAGCATTGAGGCATACCAATTCCATTGTACCCAGTAAATTGCAGTTTGCAACCCAATTTCTAGGTGCCTCTATTTCTTGGATGCCTGTAACTCCAGGGTTTAAACCAGAGTCTTCTATGTATATGGCTTTTCACTGAAGAAAGCAAGAGATGAATAGAGATTGTGAATCAACTCCTGATGAACTCACATATAGGAAATACTACTAATAATATTACTGACATTATAAATTACATGACACAAAAATAAATTATCATTTTACTTGGTCATTTTCAGTACCTTCAAGAGTCACTCAATCTGTTATACCAATATATATGATTCAGAAGACATGAAATCATATAACTCATTCATTTCTTACCTAAAATGCTTGGAACCAGAAATGCTTAAATATTGAACACCTCTAATATGAAAATACGAAACGCTCCCAATCTAACTTAAAAGTTTCAAGAAACTCAAGCATAAAGTTCAGAGTGTTTTGGACTTTGATTATGAGTGCTCAGTCAGTTGAGTCTCTGTAAATATTCCACAAATCTGAAAAGACCAAAAATTGGGAACTATATTCTTCTTCATCATTTTGGATAAAAGATAATCTCAATCTGTGTGTTCAGGGAACTCACTAAATACGATATCTCTCATAATACCAATTAATTATAAATAATCTAAGTGGCTATCAGTAGAGAAAGCATTCAGCTAATTGTGGTGCATTTATTCTATAAACTACTATTCCACTTTGGTATCAAAAAGAGTAATGTAATACAAAGTAAAGTGAAAATGGAAATAGATAAAAATAAAGTGAAAATGCTATTCATGTAATACATATTATTACTTTTGTGGAAAGTATGCTGTGGAAAAAAATATATATGACCACACCAAACTGTTATGGAATTCGCTCCCAGAAAATGGATGGAGTGTATGAATTATAGAATCATACTCTTTTTTCTATATCTATCCTATATTATCTGTTTTACAATGAAAATGTATTGACATATGTTTGGCATATATTTTAGTTTTGTTTTGGGCCTATACAATGCTGTTTTCTTGCTAAAAAAAAAAACCATAATGAAAATGCCACATGCGTTTCTAACGCATTTATAAGATTATCTCTTTGTTGCTTTGTATGTCCCTCCCCCACAGTATAACCCCTGCTTTCACTATATTTGATGTCAGTAT